>NC_086445.1:148941943-149074443 GCF_028390025.1 Pseudophryne corroboree
TACATTCTTCTCTGGGGGTGCATCAGTGTTTTCCGGGTCCAGCCATATCACGTGATGCTGACTTACCCTAAACCTCGCCCTATCCATGGCCCTCATTCCGAGTTGATCGGTCGCAAGGCGAATTTAGCAGAGTTACACACGCTAAGCCGCCGCCTACTGGGAGTGAATCTTAGCTTCTTAAAATTGCGACCGATGTATTCGCAATATTGCGATTACTAACTACTTAGCAGTTTCAGAGTAGCTCCAGACTTACTCTGCCTGTGCGATCAGTTCAGTGCTTGTCGTTCCTGGTTGACGTCACAAACACACCCAGCGTTCGCCCAGGCACTCCCACCGTTTCTCCGGCCACTCCTGCGTTTTTTCCGGAAACGGTAGCGTTTTCAGCCACACGCCCCTGAAACGCCGTGTTTCCGCCCAGTAACACCCATTTCCTGTCAATCACATTACGATCGCCGGAGCGAAGAAAAAGCCGTGAGTAAAAATACTTTCTTCATAGTAAAGTTACTTGGCGCAGTCGCAGTGCGAACTTTGCGCATGCGTACTAAGCGGATTTTCACTGCGATGCGATGAAAAAGAACGAGCGAACAACTCGGAATGAGGGCCCATAATCCATACTGGCATTTGACGTTTCCTTTTTTGGAAATGTGTGGGAGGAGAAGCAGGTGGGCGGTGATGGGGGCTGGCCCGACAAGCTGTTTCATTGACGGTTAAGTGCCGGGATTTGCACATATGTGAATAGGGGTGTGGCTAAAATGAGGTACCGCCCACTCCTGATGGACTACGAATTCAGGGTATTTATTTCCCTATTCTGCACACTGCAGGAAGCGGGTGGGATGTAGGAGAGGTGCTCACTCTTCCTGGAGTGTGGGGGACTACCCGAAAAATCAAGAGTATCCTGCAGGTTCCGGGAGAGTAGGCAAATATGCCCTAACATATTCCATGTTGACATTTCAACCATCATTCTGGTGTTGACATGACTGTTGACATTTTAAATGTCAGCATGGTGAGTGCTTCCCATTAAATGTATTTCATTGTCGGTCTTCCTCTCTGTAATGCCACTGTGACAATAATGCTAGTTTGGCCTCATATTCTAGGCTGTAATTATGAAGCAGGGACTCTGTATTAGGAAAGCCACTTGCAGCGGAAGTGACATACAGACAGTAGACTGGGGGGTGGGGGGGGGGCTGACTCGTTTGTTTTTGCATACACCATTTTGATTCACCATTTGTGTGCAGTTGCATTTACTATGTCACCACCTGTGACCCATGTATATTCATGTCTAGGAAGTATTAGAGAAACATAATGTAATCTGAAGCATTAGTCTGATGGTTGATCACAGGGTGTCACCAATTACAACTAACTACAAGTTGGTTATTTGTCTTTCTCTTACGTCCTAGAGGATACTGGGAATCCATTTAGTACCATGCGGTATAGATGGGTCCACTAGGAGCCATGGGCACTTTAAGAATTTGATAGTGTGGACTGGCTCCTCCCTCTATGCCCCTCCTACCAGACTCAGTTTAGAAAATGTGCCCAGAGGAGCCGGTCACGCTTATGTAAGCTCCTGAAGAGTTTTCTGCATTTATTTTTCTGTTTGTTATTTTCAGGCAGGACTGGATGGCACCAGCCTGCCTGCTTCGTGGGACTTAGGGGGGAAAACGGCCCAACCTCTTGAAGGGTTAATGATCCCGTTTCCCGCTAACATTTCACTAGCTCCTGAGGGAACTATTTGCAAGCCCCACCACGGCGAGCATACATTTCCACAGCACGCTGCCACCCCTAACAGAGCCAGAAGAAAGAAGAGTGGTGAGTACTAAGCCGGCGCCCCGGTTAGCGGGTCGCCGGCCATTATAGCGGCATGAGGGTACGGAGACGCATGGCTTCTAACCGGGGCGGATTGCGTCTCCAGACTCAGTACACAACTGCGTCTCAGTACACTGTACACAGTACCCAGACTGGCAATCAAAGCCTTAAAACGGATATGTCTCCATTTTAATCACAAAATTACCTCAGCCAGTATAAAAAAAGCAGGAAGACTGCGCACCATTGAAGGGGTGGGGCTTTACTATGAGCAGATCCAGACGCTCACCAGCACCATTTTCCCTCTGCAGTGGACACAGACGCTGACTGACAGGGACACGCAGTTCCTCCGGTGTGACTCCAGATTACCTCAGCGGTACCAGGAGGTCATAGCAGGGGGAGAGTGATTATTAGATTATTAGTGTACTAAATCCCCAATCTGGGTACTTACTCTGCGACCCGGTTAAGCTTGGCATTAGCAATAAGGGCACTGTGTGCTGCCTCCAAAATATCTCTGTGTCTCCCTGGAAGGGCTCATTGTGGGTTTATTGTGCTTTTAACCTTTCCTGTGTGTGTGCTGTCACATTTACAATATGTCAGGCAAAGAGTATGTTTCATGTACAGCAGAGTGTTCCTCTTCCCCAGGGATCTCACTACTATGTACTCAGTGTAGTGCACCTTCTCAGGCTAGCGGGGCTGAACCAGTGTGGCTGGATTCCATTAAAGGAATGATTTCCAATATCTCTAATAAATTGTCCCGCCATGAGAAAGAGACGCAATACTTAAGACAGTCTGTGGATGAGATTATGAATAGAGACTCCGTCCCCAAACAAGCGTCTCAGTCTCCTGCCATTTGTATGCAAAAACGAACTTATAGACGCCATCAGAGATGTTCTGCAAATTCCTGATAAAGTGGCAGTGGAGTGTGAGGAATCTTATTTTAATGTAAGAAAAAGAAGTCCTCAGTCACTTTTCCTGTGTCAAAGGAATTAAATACCCTGTTTGAAGAACCATGGGTTAATCCTGATAAGAAATTTCAAATCCCTAAGAGGTTACTCTCATCCTTTCCTTTTCCTCCTGAGGATAGGAAAAAATGGGAAAGTCCACCGATAGTGGATGCATCAGTGTCCAGGTTGTCACGAAAAATTGTTCCTTGTTCCTGGTGCAGCCACTCTAAAAGACACGGCTGATCGTAAATCCTTGTACATGGCTGCTGGGGTGGCCCAGAGACCCACTATAGCATGTGCGTGGATTACTAAAGCCATTGCTAAATGGTCATGTAACCTAATTGAGGGATTAGATTCCTTATCTAGTGGGGAGATTGTTTTACTCCTGCAACATATACAGGACTCTGCAAACTTTATGGTGGAAACCATTAAAGAAGTAGGTTTGCTTAATGCACGCACCACTGCTATGGCAGTGTCAGCACGCAGGGGCTTATGGTTACGCCAGTGGACTGCGGACGCGGACTCCAGGAAAGGCGTGGAAGGCCTACCCTTCACAGGATAGGCCTTATTTTGAGACGAACTAGAGAAATGGATCACCAAAGCTACTGCGGTTAAGTCCACATATCTTCCTTCTGCAACTCCCCCAACCAGGAAGACCTACTCAGGACCTACTCTACAGTCCTTTCGAACTGCCAAGTTTAAGGGCAAAGTCAGAGGATCTTCTACAGCCAACAGAGGTAAACCACGCAAACCAGCAACTGCCGGTTCTCAGGAACAGAGCTCCAGCTCTGCTTCCTCAAAGCCTTCAGCATGACGGTGGACTGCGATGCCTGGGAGACTGGCAGGTGGGAGCCCGACTAAAAAATTTCAGTCACATCTGGAAAACATCATGCCAGGATCCCTGGGTCATAGATCTTATTTCCCAGGGCTACAGACTGGAGTTCCAGGAGCTCCCACCTCACAGATTCTTCAAATCAGGCTTACCAGTTTCACAAGAGGCAAGTACATGTATAACCTTACAGGATGCCATTCAAAATCTGGTACAGACTCAGGTCATTGTTTCAGTTCCACCTTATCTCCAAAACAAGGGATATTATTCCAACTTGTTTGTGGTACTGAAACCGGACGGTTCAGTAAGGCCGATTTTGAATCTAAAATCATTGAACCCGTACTTACGAGTGTTCAAATTCAAGATGGGGAAGTGAGAGTGGTGGTCTCAGGTCTGGAGGAGGGCAAATTCCTAGTGTCTTTGGATATCAAGGATGCGTACCTTCACATTCCGATCTGGCTGCCTCACCAGTCTTATCTACGATTTGCACTGCATGACTGTCACTACCAGTTCCAGGCCCTGCCTTTTGGTCTCTCCACGGCACCATGAGTGTTCACCAAGGTGATGGCAGAGATGATGTTTCTCCTTCGGAAGCAGGGAGTGAACATAATTCCCTACCTGGACGATCCTCTGATAAAGGCTCCGTCCAGGGAAGGTTGTTGAACAGCATTGGCCTCACAACCAAACTACTCCTGGATCACGGGTAGATTCTAAATCTTCCGAAATATCACTTAGAGCCAACTCGGAGCCTCCCATTTCTGGGAATGATACTGGACACACAGTCGCAGAAAGTTTTTCTTCCATTGGAAAAGGCATTGGTAATCCAGTCAATGGTTGGGAATATCCTGAACCCAACCCGGATATCAGTGCATCTATGCGTTCGCCTTCTGGGGAAAATGGTGGCCTCTTACGAGGCTCTTCAATACAGAAGGTTTCATGCAAGACCCTTCCAGCTCAACCTGTTGGACAAATGGTCCGGATCACATCTTCACATGCACCAGAAGATCCGTCTGTCGCCAAAGGCCATAAACTCCCTTCTGTGGTGGCTAACCACGGACGCAAGCCTCAGAGGTTGGGGAGCAGTCACCTAGCGGGTGCAGTTTCAAGGAAGATGGCCATGTCAGGAAGTCATTCTTCCAATCAACATTCTGGAACTCAGGGTTTTATACAACGCCCTTCTGCAGGCCTCATATCGTCTTCAAGATTGTGCCGTTCAGGACCAGACGGACAATGTGACGGCGGTAACGTACATAAACCGACAGGGCATAACGAAAATCAGAGCAGCAATGTCAGACGTGTCAAGAATTCTCCTCTAGACAGAAAAACACGCTGTGGCGTTGTCGGCGGTCTTCATTCTGGGAGTAGACAACTGGGAAGCAGACTTCCTCAGCAGACACAACCTGCACCCAGGGGAGTGGGGTCTTCACCCGGAGGTTTTCAGATGCTTGACACGTCGATGGGGATGTCCTCAGATCGACATGATGGCCTCTCGTCTCAACAAGAAGATCACGCTGTATTGTTCCAGGTCGAGAGACCGACAGGCAGTGGACGCTCTGACGACTCCATGGGTCTATCAGATGGTGTACGTGTTTCCTCCACTTCCTCTGATCCCAAGAATTCTGAAAAGAATAAAAAGGGAAAAGGTCCATGCAATTTTCATTGCTCCGAACTGGCCAAGGAGGACCTCGTACGCGGGCCTTCTGGAGATGCTCCTTGAAGATCCGTGGCCTCTACCTATTCACGAGGATCTTCTGCAACAGGGCCGGTTCGTCTATCAAGACTTACCACAGCTACGTTTGACGCCATGGAAGTTGAAATGCGGATTCTAGCCAGGAGAGGCATCTTTGACAAGGTCATCCTGACTATGATCCAAGCCAGGAAGGGGGTAATGTCTAAACATTACCACCGTATTTGGAAGAAATACGTCTCTTGGTGTGAGAGCAGAAAATATTCTGCGGTGGAATTTCATCTGGGATGTTTCCTGCTTTTTCTGCAGTCTGGTGTGGATGTGGGCCTACGTTTGGGCTCCATAAAAGTCCAGATTTCGGCCTTGTCCTTATTCTTTCAGAAACAATTGGCCTCTCTTCCTGAGGTCCAGACGTTCTTGAAATTTGTTCTGCACATCCATCTTCCCTTTGTGCCTCCCACGGCACCTTGGGATCTTAATTTGGTGCTGCAGTTCCTCCAATCAGACTGGTTTGAACCATTACAGGATGTAGATGTTAAATATCTTACGTGGAAGACTATCACACTGTTGGCCTTGGCTTCAGCAAGACGTGTGTGAGAGCTGGGCCATTGTCTTACAAGAGCCCCTATTTAATTTTCCATGAGGACAGAGCTGAACTCATGATGTTACAGACACCTCTGCTACTTCAAAGTCTTTGGATGTTGTGAGGGCTTTGAAGGTGTATGTGAAGAGAACAGCTCGTCACAGGAAATCGGAATCGCTGTTTGTTCTTTACGATCCCAATAAGATTGGGTGTCCAGCTTCAAAGCAGTCAGTTGCGCGCTGGATCAGGCTCACTATCCAGCATGCTTATTCCAAGGTAGGATTGCCGGTTCCTAAATCTGTACAGGCCCACTCGACTAGGTCGGTGGGTTCTTCTTGCACGGCTGCTCGCAGTGTCTCGGCCTTACATTTCTGTCGAGCAGCTACTTGGTCAGGTTCGAACACGTTTGCAAAGTTATACGAGTTCAATACTTTGTCCTCTGAGGACCTTCAGTTTGGTCTATCAGTTCTGTAGGAACCTCAGCACTCTCCCACCCAGTTTGGGAACTTTGGTACTTCCCCATGGTACTAAATGGATCCCCCAGTATCCTCTAGGATGTAAGAGAAAATAGGATTTTAATTACCTACCGGTAAATCCTTTTCTCGTAGTCCGTAGAGGATACTGGGCGCCCGCCCGGTGCTTCGGTCTTCCTGCACTGTTACTTGGTTTAGTATTGTTGTTTGGTTCAGCCGTTGCTGTTCCTGTTTCAAGTTTGGTTAGCTTAGCTTTCCTCTTGTTTGTGTGTGCTGGTTCGGAATCTCACCACTATCCTTTTATATCCTTCTCTCAAAGTATGTCGTCTCCTCGGTCACAGTTTCCTAGACTGAGTCTGGTAGGGGGTCATAGAGGGAGGAGCCAGCCCACACTATCAAATTCTTAAAGTGCCCATGGCTCCTAGTGGACCCGTCTATACCCCATGGTACTAAATGGATCCCCAGTATCCTCTACAAACTATGAGAAAAGGATTTACCGGCAGGTAATTAAAATACTATTTTTTTTTTATTTAATTTTTATTTCTTCACAGTAATCTGCTCTTTAGTTTTCAATGACGTGCTTCCAAGTTAAATGACCAATAGAAAATAGTATTTCAGAATCACTGTAAACCTTGTTCAGAATCCAAAACTTTGCTGAACCAGCACTTTAGCAGAATATTTGTGTCTCACATTATTTTATCAGATGGCCCATTTATCAATAAATATTTGCGACTTATTACCCCAAAACACCCATTTTCAGGGGGGTAACCTCAAATATTTAGTATCTCCCAAATGTATTACTGAGGGATTGCAGCAGATATCGGAAATATCTGCTGTGATCCCTTGATTCCCGTCCGCAGCCGCAACCCTCAAAGGTTTTCATGGGGGATGCGATGCTGCCAGATTTACCAAGCTCCGGAATGTGAAGCAAATCAGACTTTGGCCTCGCAGCTATCACCGTTTAGCCCACTGTAGCCTATGGGCTACACGTTGCATAATTAGGCTGCCGTCCATGTGTGGTCAGCGTTTGGGGGGAGGGACGGGGGCGATTGGTGAGGCCAGGATCTGCGTTGTGAGATGCAGTTTCCTTGGCCTCACAAGCTGCCCTGGGTTGGCAAGCCTGAGTAAAATCAGGCATACTCAGCCTGCCATTGCAGATGAACATCGCGACCGATGCTCACGATGTTCATCCAATATGAGATCGCATCGCAAATGTAGGAAGGCATTTGCATTTCTATGGATTGTAAACAGCTTTGCATGTGCAGTCCATGATGAGTTATAGGCCCTACACACTGGCCGATAATCGTCAAAGATATGAATGATCTCGTTCACTAATGAACGAGATACCGTTCATATCTTTGAGTGGAGGCACCAGCGATGAACGATGCGCGGCCCCGCGCTCGTTCATCGCTGGTACCCCGTCAGCTGTGCATGCAGGCCAATATGGACGATCTCGTCCATATTTGCCTGCACTTCTATGGAGCCGTGTGACAGGGGGAGTGAAGTAACTTCACTCCCCCCGTCACTGCTCCTCCGCCGCCGGGTCGGCCGTATTCGCCGTCGGGCAGCTCGGCGGCGGATCTTTAAATGTGTAGGGCCCTCTAGGCCCCTAGATTGCATTGCAAATGCAATTCTTGTTACATGGGCCCCACATGAGACAACAGCCTGAACTGTATGAGACTGGATCTGTGTATAACCTAATTGGACAGATCTGGTTGTGTAGCAGTCTGGTCTAATAACTTAATCAATCACAGTCAACTTTTGATTGAAATTGCTACCCATGTGTCATAAATATGGCCTCGGAGAGCCAAATGTGTCAACCAAATTGTTGCATATGTGGTCATCTTTAGAGTTAATGTAAAAGTTACAAATGGTCACGCGATAAAATTCAAGTAAAATTTTTATTGCAAGTGGAACAAGTTACCTAATTAAGGAAATAAACTAGCAATCATATGGAATAATAAAATATACCAGTGTGGATGAATATCAGTGATAGCCTTGAGGTCTTTTATTTAATGGTGTTCCAGATGCAGTGTAGCAATATATACACTTTTATTGACTTCTATTGGAGGAAAAATATATTTGCCCTTTGTTTATTTTCCTGTCCGTTATCCAAGTAGATAACAATTTTCTATATACAATCTTATGCGCTAATCTCATGTTTCATGTATGTTACACCTACAACAGAGGCCGATGCTATAAGGCAGCTCCCAGGCTATAACAAAAATATAGTGTGATCAATATTTTATAATGCACTGTGGTATTAATGGGAAGAATTAGTGTCACAATACCCAGAGGATTATATGCAAATTGTCTTGTTTGCCTAAGAAAATAAAGCTGTTGTGACTTGTTAAGAGGAAATAATTGTTAAGTGGCAATATGGAAAATCTGCAGCATTTTAGTGATACCTTGTGTAAAGATTATCATATGGGCTGTAAAGAGTGCAAAGCGTCTCCCAGAGGGGGATTAGAGCCTAATCCTCTCTGTATAGCTGGAGTGGATTAGCCTGACATTCTCAGAGGGGTCTGCATGCTCCTGTCCCTGAGCACAGACAGGCTGTGATATCTAGGGGGAAATACTGTACTATGTACAACTCTGCACACTACAGTACACATACAGCATATATGTATATGGCACATACAGCACAACATACAGTACTTGCAACACATAGACCTAAAACATACAGCATAGAATAATGACACAGTATGGGGATTATGTTGTTTTTTACCATTGACTCCTCATTAGGGGGGTGTCGTACGGTATGCCGGCGCTCGGGCTCCCGACGCCCAGCATACCGGCGCCGGGAGGCCGACTGCTGGCATACCGACAGCGTGGCGAGCGCAAAGGAGCCCCTTGCGGGCTCGCTGCACTCGCCACGCTGCGGGCACGGTGGCGCGCTACGCGCGCCACACTATTTTATTCTCCCTCCAGGGGGGTCGTGGACCCCCACGAGGGAGAATAGTTGTCGGTATGCCGGGTGTCGGGATTCCGGCGCCGGTATACTGTGTGCCGGGATCCCGACATTCGGCATACAGAAGACCACCCCATTAGGGATGTAGTTATGTGACCGGCAGTCAAGAGACCACCGGTCACATCACCGACGGCTACATCCCACCCGTGGGAATAGAACCTATGGTGAGCACAGCGAGCCTTGCCCCTCCCCCGCCAGCATTCCGCCTCCGGGATCCCCGCGGTCGATATGCCGACCGCCGGAATCCCCAGCGGCGGTCACGCATACCCAACCCCCTCATTATGGGCCTGATTCAAAGTTATGCGCTAATGCTGCTACAGATAAGATTTTTGACTCAGGCGATGCTCAGAAATATGCTAATTGAACAGCTACTGGGATTTGTAGTGAGACTCACACCGGAGCCTTCACAACTGCGTACACATTGGCAGCATGGACACAGGTCCGGAAAACACTAACTCCTGAGTGAGCCTATACTCAGAGTGTTCGCTGCAACTGAGATGCCAGAGAAGTAATTCCTGCTGCTGGTAAAAGCCTCAGAAAAAATCCCAATGGAACCCCCCGGTGGGCCCTACTGCCTGGGGCCCCAACCTTTCCTCTAGGGATCATGTTGTGCACTTGAATGATATATTATGCATTTATTACATTATACTTCACGTCAGGACTATGGTGTATTTTCTCCAGTGCATTGCTGTTATTAAAGGATCTAAGCATGGGACCGTGCCACTGGATTCCCCCGATGGGCCCTTCAGACCCCAGTCCGACACTGGTAGCAGCAGCGCCTATTTATGAGAATGCTCGGTCACTGTGATGGCTGTGAGCACATATGACGTCAGGAGTTTGGAAGACAGGGCAGAAAGCAGACTCCATATACACTAATTACAGGGCTGACTCCATACATTTGTGGCCCGGACAGTAAGGGTGTGTGTATCCGGGAGGAATCTGTAGAGGGTCCTGCCTCTCTTGACTGTGCAGTACTGTGGGAACCTTTAACCTCCAGCTGTTGTTGAACTACACATACCAGCATGCAATGCTACAGTTTTGCCATTTGGTCATGCTAAAACTGTTGCAGGGCATGCTGGGATGTGTAGTACAATAACAGCTGGAGGGCTTCCCCACCCCGCTAGAAACATTGATGTCCTGTTATTCCCTTATCCAGTGACTCTCTGACTATTGAGGGGTCTGGGGTGTGTTATACTGTATGTGTTACTCTTCCATCACTGGCAGTGTCACCCACTTCTGGGCCTAATTCAGACCTGATCGTAGCAGTAAAATCTTTCTCTAATGGGCAAAACCATGTGCACTGCAGGGGGGCAGATATAACATTTACAGAGAGTTAGATTTGGGTGAGTTATCATCATACACCTGTCCCATAACTTATACACAGCACATACATGTATATTATACTCCCCCCATTCTGTCCCATAACTTATACACAGCACATACCTCCATCATATACCTGCATATTATCCTCTCCCATCATGTCCCATCTCTTATACACAGCACATACCTGTATATTATCCTCTCCCATCATGTCCCATCTCTTATATACAGCACATACATGCATGATATACTCTACCATACTGATCCCTTTTACGCAGCACATACCTTCCATTATACAGTACACCTGCGTATTATTATCCTATGCCAGTACTGTATGTCTCTTTCCTTATACACAGCACATAACTTCCATCATACACCTGCACATTATTCTCCTATTGTGTGCTGTAACACCTGTATACAATATTGCCATGTTTTACCAAAACCAAAGACCTATATGCAAGAGGAGAGTGATGGTCTCCTCCTACCCATATTATATACTGGGGACGATGTATTAGTGGTTCCGCTCTCTGCCAATGTCCCCTGGGATACTGTAGGCATTATATAAATCCCATAAGGAAGGAATTTACCTCTGAATATTACCCTGTTCCTGCTGTTCCCCGGTCACACTCCTTATATAGAGGATGCTTAGCACAGTGCCATTGTTGCTGCTACCCTGTGCATACTCCTTATATACAGAATGCTTAGTACAGTGCCCGTGTTACTGCTGCTCTCTCTGCACACTCCTTATATACAGGATGCTTAGTAGAGTGTCCGTGTTACTGCTACTCCCTGGGTACACTCCTTATATACAGGATGCTTAGTACAGTGTTACTGCTGCTCCCCGGGCACACTCCTTATATACAGGATGGTTAGTACAGTGTTACTGCTGCTCCCCGGGCACACTCCTTATATACAGGATGGTTAGTACAGTGTTACTGCTGCTCCCAGGGCGCACTCCTTATACAGGATGCTTAGTACAGTGTTAATGCTGCTTCCCGGGCACACTCCTTATACAGGATGCTTAGTACAGTGCTCGTGTTACTGCTGCTACCCGGCACACTCCTTATATACAGGATGCTTAGTACAGTGTTACTGCTGCTCCCCGGGCACACTCCTTATATACAGGATGGTTAGTACAGTGTTACTGCTGCTCCCAGGGCGCACTCCTTATACAGGATGCTTAGTACAGTGTTACTGCTGCTTCCCGGGCACACTCCTTATATACAGGATGGTTAGTACAGTGTTACTGCTGCTCCCCGGGCACACTCCTTATACAGGATGCTTAGTACAGTGTTAATGCTGCTTCCCGGGCACACTCCTTATACAGGATGCTTAGTACAGTGCTCGTGTTACTGCTGCTACCCGGCACACTCCTTATATACAGGATGCTTAGTACAGTGTTACTGCTGCTCCCCGGGCACACTCCTTATATACAGGATGGTTAGTACAGTGTTACTGCTGCTTCCCGGGCACACTCCTTATATACAGGATGGTTAGTACAGTGTTACTGCTGCTCCCAGGGCGCACTCCTTATACAGGATGCTTAGTACAGTGTTACTGCTGCTTCCCGGGCACACTCCTTATATACAGGATGGTTAGTACAGTGTTACTGCTGCTCCCCGGGCACACTCCTTATACAGGATGCTTAGTACAGTGTTAATGCTGCTTCCCGGGCACACTCCTTATACAGGATGCTTAGTACAGTGCTCGTGTTACTGCTGCTACCCGGCACACTCCTTATATACAGGATGCTTAGTACAGTGTTACTGCTGCTCCCCGGGCACACTCCTTATATACAGGATGGTTAGTACAGTGTTACTAATGCTCCCAGGGCGCACTCCTTATACAGGATGCTTAGTACAGTGTTACTGCTGCTTCCCGGGCACACTCCTTATACAGGATGCTTAGTACAGTGCTCGTGTTACTGCTGCTCCCCGGGCACAGTCCTTATATACAGGATGCTTAGTACAGTGTTACTGCTGCTCCCCGGGCACACTCCTTATATACAGGATGGTTAGTACACTGTTACTACTGCTCACAGGGCGCACTCCTTATACAGGATGCTTAGTACAGTGTTACTGCTGCTACCCAGGCACACTCCTTATATACAGTATGCTTAGTACAGTTACTGCTGCTCCCCGGGCACACTCCTTAAATACAGAATGCTTACTACATGTTTACTGCTGCTGCCCTGGCGCACTCCTTATATACAGAATGCTTAGTACAGTGTTACTGCTGCTGCCCTGGCACACTCCTTATATACAGGTTGCTTAGTACAGTGTTACTGCTGCTCCCCGGGCACACTCCTTATACAGGATACTTAGTACAGTGCTCGTGTTACTGCTGCTCCCCGGGCACACTCCTTATATACAGTATGCTTAGTACAGTTACTGCTGCTCCCCGGGCACACTCCTTATATACAGTATGCTTAGTACAGTTACTGCTGCTCCCCGGGCACACTCCTTATATACAGGATGCTTACTACATGTTTACTGCTGCTGCCCTGGCACACTCCTTATATACAGGATGCTTAGTACAGTGTTACTGCTGCTACCCGGGCACACTCCTTATATACAGGTTGCTTAGTACAGTGTTACTGCTGCTCCCCGGGCACACTCCTTATATACAGTATGCTTAGTACAGTTACTGCTGCTCCCCGGGCACACTCCTTATATACAGGATGCTTAGTACAGTGTTACTGCTGCTACCCGGGCACACTCCTTATATACAGAATGCTTAGTACAGTTACTGCTGCTCCCCGGGCACACTCCTTATATACAGAATGCTTAGTACAGTTACTGCTGCTCCCCGGGCACACTCCTTATATACAGTATGCTTAGTACAGTTACTGCTGCTCCCCGGGCACACTCCTTATATACAGAATGCTTAGTACAGTTACTGCTGCTCCCCGGGCACACTCCTTATATACAGGATGCTTAGTACAGTGTTACTGCTGCTCCCCGGGCACACTCCTTATATACAGGATGCTTAGTACAGTTACTGCTGCTCCCCGGGCACACTCCTTATATACAGGATGCTTAGTACAGTTACTGCTGCTCCCCGGGCACACTCCTTATATACAGTATGCTTAGTACAGTTACTGCTGCTTCCCGGGCACACTCCTTATATACAGGATGCTTAGTACAGTTACTGCTGCTCCCCGGGCACACTCCTTATATACAGGATGCTTAGTACAGTGTTACTGCTGCTCCCCGGGCACACTCCTTATATACAGAATGCTTAGTACAGTTACTGCTGCTTCCCGGGCACAGTCCTTATATACAGGATGCTTAGTACAGTTACTGCTGCTCCCCGGGCACACTCCTTATATACAGGATGCTTAGTACAGTTACTGCTGCTCCCCGGGCACACTCCTTATATACAGTATGCTTAGTACAGTGTTACTGCTGCTCCCCGGGCACACTCCTTATATACAGGATGCTTAGTACAGTTACTGCTGCTCCCCGGGCACACTCCTTATATACAGGATGCTTAGTACAGTGTTACTGCTGCTCCCCGGGCACACTCCTTATATACAGTATGCTTAGTACAGTTACTGCTGCTCCCCGGGCACACTCCTTATATACAGTATGCTTAGTACAGTTACTGCTGCTCCCCGGGCACACTCCTTATATACAGGATGCTTAGTACAGTGTTACTGCTGCTACCCAGGCACACTCCTTATATACAGTATGCTTAGTACAGTTACTGCTGCTCCCCGGGCACACTCCTTAAATACAGAATGCTTACTACATGTTTACTGCTGCTGCCCTGGCGCACTCCTTATATACAGAATGCTTAGTACAGTGTTACTGCTGCTGCCCTGGCACACTCCTTATATACAGGTTGCTTAGTACAGTGTTACTGCTGCTCCCCGGGCACACTCCTTATACAGGATACTTAGTACAGTGCTCGTGTTACTGCTGCTCCCCGGGCACACTCCTTATATACAGTATGCTTAGTACAGTTACTGCTGCTCCCCGGGCACACTCCTTATATACAGTATGCTTAGTACAGTTACTGCTGCTCCCCGGGCACACTCCTTATATACAGGATGCTTACTACATGTTTACTGCTGCTGCCCTGGCACACTCCTTATATACAGGATGCTTAGTACAGTTACTGCTGCTCCCCGGGCACACTCCTTATATACAGGATGCTTAGTACAGTTACTGCTGCTCCCCGGGCACACTCCTTATATACAGAATGCTTAGTACAGTTACTGCTGCTTCCCGGGCACACTCCTTATATACAGGATGCTTAGTACAGTGTTACTGCTGCTACCCGGGCACACTCCTTATATACAGGTTGCTTAGTACAGTGTTACTGCTGCTCCCCGGGCACACTCCTTATATACAGTATGCTTAGTACAGTTACTGCTGCTCCCCGGGCACACTCCTTATATACAGGATGCTTAGTACAGTTACTGCTGCTCCCCGGGCACACTCCTTATATACAGAATGCTTAGTACAGTTACTGCTGCTTCCCGGGCACACTCCTTATATACAGGATGCTTAGTACAGTGTTACTGCTGCTACCCGGGCACACTCCTTATATACAGAATGCTTAGTACAGTTACTGCTGCTCCCCGGGCACACTCCTTATACAGGATGCTTAGTACAGTGTTACTGCTGCTTCCCGGGCACACTCCTTATATACAGTATGCTTAGTACAGTTACTGCTGCTCCCCGGGCACACTCCTTATATACAGGATGGTTAGTACAGTTACTGCTGCTCCCCGGGCACACTCCTTATATACAGGATGCTTAGTACAGTGTTACTGCTGCTCCCCGGGCACACTCCTTATATACAGTATGCTTAGTACAGTTACTGCTGCTCCCCGGGCACACTCCTTATATACAGAATGCTTAGTACAGTTACTGCTGCTCCCCGGGCACACTCCTTATATACAGTATGCTTAGTACAGTGTTACTGCTGCTCCCCGGGCACACTCCTTATATACAGAATGCTTAGTACAGTTACTGCTGCTCCCCGGGCACACTCCTTATATACAGGATGGTTAGTACAGTTACTGCTGCTCCCCGGGCACACTCCTTATATACAGGATGGTTAGTACAGTTACTGCTGCTCCCCGGGCACACTCCTTATATACAGGATGGTTAGTACAGTTACTGCTGCTCCCCGGGCACACTCCTTATATACAGGATGCTTAGTACAGTGTTACTGCTGCTCCCCGGGCACACTCCTTATATACAGGATGCTTAGTACAGTTACTGCTGCTCCCCGGGCACACTCCTTATATACAGGATGCTTAGTACAGTTACTGCTGCTCCCCGGGCACACTCCTTATATACAGTATGCTTAGTACAGTTACTGCTGCTTCCCGGGCACACTCCTTATATACAGGATGCTTAGTACAGTTACTGCTGCTCCCCGGGCACACTCCTTATATACAGGATGCTTAGTACAGTGTTACTGCTGCTCCCCGGGCACACTCCTTATATACAGAATGCTTAGTACAGTTACTGCTGCTTCCCGGGCACAGTCCTTATATACAGGATGCTTAGTACAGTGTTACTGCTGCTCCCCGGGCACACTCCTTATATACAGTATGCTTAGTACAGTTACTGCTGCTCCCCGGGCACACTCCTTATATACAGGATGCTTAGTACAGTTACTGCTGCTCCCCGGGCACACTCCTTATATACAGGATGCTTAGTACAGTGTTACTGCTGCTCCCCGGGCACACTCCTTATATACAGGATGCTTAGTACAGTTACTGCTGCTCCCCGGGCACACTCCTTATATACAGTATGCTTAGTACAGTTACTGCTGCTCCCCGGGCACACTCCTTATATACAGTATGCTTAGTACAGTTACTGCTGCTCCCCGGGCACACTCCTTATATACAGTATGCTTAGTACAGTTACTGCTGCTCCCCGGGCACACTCCTTATATACAGGATGCTTAGTACAGTTACTGCTGCTCCCCGGGCACACTCCTTATATACAGTATGCTTAGTACAGTTACTGCTGCTCCCCGGGCACAGTCCTTATATACAGGATGCTTAGTACAGTGTTACTGCTGCTCCCCGGGCACACTCCTTATATACAGGATGCTTAGTACAGTTACTGCTGCTCCCCGGGCACACTCCTTATATACAGTATGCTTAGTACAGTTACTGCTGCTCCCCGGGCACAGTCCTTATATACAGGATGCTTAGTACAGTTACTGCTGCTCCCCGGGCACACTCCTTATATACAGGATGGTTAGTACAGTGTTACTGCTGCTCCCCGGGCACACTCCTTATATACAGGATGCTTAGTACAGTGTTACTGCTGCTCCCCGGGCACACTCCTTATATACAGGATGGTTAGTACAGTGTTACTGCTGCTCCCCGGGCACACTCCTTATATACAGGATGCTTAGTACAGTGTTACTGCTGCTACCCGGGCACACTCCTTATATACAGAATGCTTAGTACAGTTATTGCTGCTTCCCGGGCACACTCCTTATATACAGGATGCTTAGTACAGTGTTACTGCTGCTCCCCGGGCACACTCCTTATATACAGGATGCTTAGTACAGTTACTGCTGCTCCCCGGGCACACTCCTTATATACAGTATGCTTAGTACAGTTACTGCTGCTCCCCGGGCACAGTCCTTATATACAGGATGCTTAGTACAGTGTTACTGCTGCTCCCCGGGCACACTCCTTATATACAGGATGCTTAGTACAGTTACTGCTGCTCCCCGGGCACACTCCTTATATACAGTATGCTTAGTACAGTTACTGCTGCTCCCCGGGCACAGTCCTTATATACAAGATGCTTAGTACAGTTACTGCTGCTCCCCGGGCACACTCCTTATATACAGGATGGTTAGTACAGTGTTACTGCTGCTCCCCGGGCACACTCCTTATATACAGGATGCTTAGTACAGTGTTACTGCTGCTCCCCGGGCACACTCCTTATATACAGGATGGTTAGTACAGTGTTACTGCTGCTCCCCGGGCACACTCCTTATATACAGGATGCTTAGTACAGTGTTACTGCTGCTACCCGGGCACACTCCTTATATACAGAATGCTTAGTACAGTTATTGCTGCTTCCCGGGCACACTCCTTATATACAGGATGCTTAGTACAGTGTTACTGCTGCTCCCCGGGCACACTCCTTATATACAGGATGCTTAGTACAGTTACTGCTGCTCCCCGGGCACACTCCTTATATACAGTATGCTTAGTACAGTTACTGCTGCTCCCCGGGCACAGTCCTTATATACAGGATGCTTAGTACAGTGTTACTGCTGCTCCCCGGGCACACTCCTTATATACAGGATGGTTAGTACAGTGTTACTGCTGCTCCCCGGGCACACTCCTTATATACAGGATGCTTAGTACAGTGTTACTGCTGCTACCCGGGCACACTCCTTATATACAGGTTGCTTAGTACAGTGTTACTGCTGCTCCCCGGGCACACTCCTTATATACAGTATGCTTAGTACAGTTACTGCTGCTCCCCGGGCACACTCCTTATATACAGTATGCTTAGTACAGTTACTGCTGCTCCCCGGGCACACTCCTTATATACAGAATGCTTAGTACAGTTACTGCTGCTTCCCGGGCACACTCCTTATATACAGGATGCTTAGTACAGTGTTACTGCTGCTCCCCGGGCACACTCCTTATATACAGGATGGTTAGTACCGTGTTACTGCTGCTCCCCGGGCACACTCCTTATATACAGGATGCTTAGTACAGTTACTGCTGCTCCCCGGGCACACTCCTTATATACAGTATGCTTAGTACAGTTACTGCTGCTCCCCGGGCACAGTCCTTATATACAGGATGCTTAGTACAGTGTTACTGCTGCTCCCCGGGCACACTCCTTATATACAGGATGGTTAGTACAGTGTTACTGCTGCTCCCCGGGCACACTCCTTATATACAGGATGCTTAGTACAGTGTTACTGCTGCTACCCGGGCACACTCCTTATATACAGGTTGCTTAGTACAGTGTTACTGCTGCTCCCCGGGCACACTCCTTATATACAGTATGCTTAGTACAGTTACTGCTGCTCCCCGGGCACACTCCTTATATACAGGATGCTTAGTACAGTGTTACTGCTGCTCCCCGGGCACACTCCTTATATACAGGATGCTTAGTACAGTTACTGCTGCTCCCCGGGCACACTCCTTATATACAGTATGCTTAGTACAGTTACTGCTGCTCCCCGGGCACACTCCTTATATACAGAATGCTTAGTACAGTTACTGCTGCTTCCCGGGCACACTCCTTATATACAGGATGCTTAGTACAGTTACTGCTGCTCCCCGGGCACACTCCTTATATACAGTATGCTTAGTACAGTTACTGCTGCTCCCCGGGCACACTCCTTATATACAGTATGCTTAGTACAGTTACTGCTGCTTCCCGGGCACACTCCTTATATACAGGATGCTTAGTACAGTTACTGCTGCTCCCCGGGCACACTCCTTATATACAGTATGCTTAGTACAGTTACTGCTGCTTCCCGGGCACACTCCTTATATACAGGATGCTTAGTACAGTTACTGCTGCTCCCCGGGCACACTCCTTATATACAGTATGCTTAGTACAGTTACTGCTGCTACCCGGGCACACTCCTTATATACAGTATGCTTAGTACAGTTACTGCTGCTTCCCGGGCACACTCCTTATATACAGGATGCTTACTACATGTTTACTGCTGCTGCCCTGGCACACTCCTTATATACAGGATGCTTAGTACAGTGTTACTGCTGCTACCCGGGCACACTCCTTATATACAGGTTGCTTAGTACAGTGTTACTGCTGCTCCCCGGGCACACTCCTTATATACAGTATGCTTAGTACAGTTACTGCTGCTTCCCGGGCACACTACTTATATACAGGATGCTTACTACATGTTTACTGCTGCTGCCCTGGCACACTCCTTATATACAGGATGCTTAGTACAGTGTTACTGCTGCTACCCGGGCACACTCCTTATATACAGGTTGCTTAGTACAGTGTTACTGCTGCTCCCCGGGCACACTCCTTATATACAGTATGCTTAGTACAGTTACTGCTGCTCCCCGGGCACACTCCTTATATACAGGATGCTTAGTACAGTTACTGCTGCTCCCCGGGCACACTCCTTATATACAGTATGCTTAGTACAGTTACTGCTGCTCCCCGGGCACACTCCTTATATACAGGATGCTTAGTACAGTTACTGCTGCTCCCCGGGCACACTCCTTATATACAGTATGCTTAGTACAGTTACTGCTGCTCCCCGGGCACACTCCTTATATACAGAATGCTTAGTACAGTTACTGCTGCTTCCCGGGCACACTCCTTATATACAGGTTGCTTAGTACAGTGTTACTGCTGCTCCCCGGGCACACTCCTTATATACAGGATGCTTAGTACAGTGTTACTGCTGCTACCCGGGCACACTCCTTATATACAGGATGGTTAGTACAGTTACTGCTGCTCCCCGGGCACACTCCTTATATACAGGATGCTTAGTACAGTTACTGCTGCTCCCCGGGCACACTCCTTATATACAGAATGCTTAGTACAGTTACTGCTGCTTCCCGGGCACACTCCTTATATACAGGATGCTTAGTACAGTGTTACTGCTGCTCCCCGGGCACACTCCTTATATACAGAATGCTTAGTACAGTTACTGCTGCTTCCCGGGCACACTCCTTATATACAGGATGCTTAGTACAGTGTTACTGCTGCTCCCCGGGCACACTCCTTATATACAGGATGCTTAGTACAGTTACTGCTGCTCCCCGGGCACAGTCCTTATATACAGGATGCTTAGTACAGTGTTACTGCTGCTCCCCGGGCACACTCCTTATATACAGAATGCTTAGTACAGTTACTGCTGCTTCCCGGGCACACTCCTTATATACAGGATGCTTAGTACAGTGTTACTGCTGCTCCCCGGGCACACTCCTTATATACAGGATGCTTAGTACAGTTACTGCTGCTCCCCGGGCACACTCCTTATATACAGTATGCTTAGTACAGTTACTGCTGCTCCCCGGGCACAGTCCTTATATACAGGATGCTTAGTACAGTTACTGCTGCTCCCCGGGCACACTCCTTATATACAGTATGCTTAGTACAGTTACTGCTGCTCCCCGGGCACAGTCCTTATATACAGGATGCTTAGTACAGTTACTGCTGCTCCCCGGGCACACTCCTTATATACAGGATGGTTAGTACAGTGTTACTGCTGCTCCCCGGGCACACTCCTTATATACAGGATGCTTAGTACAGTGTTACTGCTGCTACCCGGGCACACTCCTTATATACAGAATGCTTAGTACAGTTATTGCTGCTTCCCGGGCACACTCCTTATATACAGGATGCTTAGTACAGTGTTACTGCTGCTCCCCGGGCACACTCCTTATATACAGGATGCTTAGTACAGTTACTGCTGCTCCCCGGGCACACTCCTTATATACAGTATGCTTAGTACAGTTACTGCTGCTCCCCGGGCACAGTCCTTATATACAGGATGCTTAGTACAGTGTTACTGCTGCTCCCCGGGCACACTCCTTATATACAGGATGGTTAGTACAGTGTTACTGCTGCTCCCCGGGCACACTCCTTATATACAGGATGCTTAGTACAGTGTTACTGCTGCTACCCGGGCACACTCCTTATATACAGGTTGCTTAGTACAGTGTTACTGCTGCTCCCCGGGCACACTCCTTATATACAGTATGCTTAGTACAGTTACTGCTGCTCCCCGGGCACACTCCTTATATACAGTATGCTTAGTACAGTTACTGCTGCTCCCCGGGCACACTCCTTATATACAGAATGCTTAGTACAGTTACTGCTGCTTCCCGGGCACACTCCTTATATACAGGATGCTTAGTACAGTGTTACTGCTGCTCCCCGGGCACACTCCTTATATACAGGATGGTTAGTACAGTGTTACTGCTGCTCCCCGGGCACACTCCTTATATACAGGATGCTTAGTACAGTTACTGCTGCTCCCCGGGCACACTCCTTATATACAGTATGCTTAGTACAGTTACTGCTGCTCCCCGGGCACAGTCCTTATATACAGGATGCTTAGTACAGTGTTACTGCTGCTCCCCGGGCACACTCCTTATATACAGGATGGTTAGTACAGTGTTACTGCTGCTCCCCGGGCACACTCCTTATATACAGGATGCTTAGTACAGTGTTACTGCTGCTACCCGGGCACACTCCTTATATACAGGTTGCTTAGTACAGTGTTACTGCTGCTCCCCGGGCACACTCCTTATATACAGTATGCTTAGTACAGTTACTGCTGCTCCCCGGGCACACTCCTTATATACAGGATGCTTAGTACAGTGTTACTGCTGCTCCCCGGGCACACTCCTTATATACAGTATGCTTAGTACAGTTACTGCTGCTCCCCGGGCACACTCCTTATATACAGGATGCTTAGTACAGTGTTACTGCTGCTACCCGGGCACACTCCTTATATACAGGACGCTTAGTACAGTGTTACTGCTGCTCCCCGGGCACACTCCTTATATACAGTATGCTTAGTACAGTGTTACTGCTGCTCCCCGTGCACACTCCTTATATACAGGATGCTTAGTACAGTTACTGCTGCTCCCCGGGCACACTCCTTATATACAGTATGCTTAGTACAGTTACTGCTGCTCCCCGGGCACACTCCTTATATACAGTATGCTTAGTACAGTTACTGCTGCTCCCCGGGCACACTCCTTATATACAGTATGCTTAGTACAGTTACTGCTGCTTCCCGGGCACACTCCTTATATACAGGATGCTTAGTACAGTTACTGCTGCTCCCCGGGCACACTCCTTATATACAGTATGCTTAGTACAGTTACTGCTGCTACCCGGGCACACTCCTTATATACAGGATGGTTAGTACAGTGTTACTGCTGCTCCCCGGGCACACTCCTTATATACAGTATGCTTAGTACAGTGTTACTGCTGCTTCCCGGGCACACTACTTATATACAGAATGCTTAGTACAGTTACTGCTGCTTCCCGGGCACAGTCCTTATATACAGGATGGTTAGTACAGTGTTACTGCTGCTCCCCGGGCACACTCCTTATATACAGTATGCTTAGTACAGTGTTACTGCTGCTTCCCGGGCACACTACTTATATACAGGATGCTTAGTACAGTTACTGCTGCTCCCCGGGCACACTCCTTATATACAGGATGCTTAGTACAGTGTTACTGCTGCTCCCCGGGCACACTACTTATATACAGGATGCTTAGTACAGTTACTGCTGCTCCCCGGGCACACTCCTTATATACAGTATGCTTAGTACAGTTACTGCTGCTCCCCGGGCACACTCCTTATATACAGGATGCTTAGTACAGTGTTACTGCTGCTTCCCGGGCACACTCCTTATATACAGGATGCTTAGTACAGTGTTACTGCTGCTCCCCGGGCACACTCCTTATATACAGGATGCTTAGTACAGTGTTACTGCTGCTCCCCGGGCACACTCCTTATATACAGGATGGTTAGTACAGTGTTACTGCTGCTCCCCGGGCACACTCCTTATATACAGGATGCTTAGTACAGTTACTGCTGCTCCCCGGGCACACTCCTTATATACAGTATGCTTAGTACAGTTACTGCTGCTCCCCGGGCACAGTCCTTATATACAGGATGCTTAGTACAGTGTTACTGCTGCTCCCCGGGCACACTCCTTATATACAGGATGCTTAGTACAGTGTTACTGCTGCTCCCCGGGCACACTCCTTATATACAGGATGCTTAGTACAGTGTTACTGCTGCTACCCGGGCACACTCCTTATATACAGGTTGCTTAGTACAGTGTTACTGCTGCTCCCCGGGCACACTCCTTATATACAGTATGCTTAGTACAGTTACTGCTGCTCCCCGGGCACACTCCTTATATACAGGATGCTTAGTACAGTGTTACTGCTGCTCCCCGGGCACACTCCTTATATACAGTATGCTTAGTACAGTTACTGCTGCTCCCCGGGCACACTCCTTATATACAGGATGCTTAGTACAGTGTTACTGCTGCTACCCGGGCACACTCCTTATATACAGGACGCTTAGTACAGTGTTACTGCTGCTCCCCGGGCACACTCCTTATATACAGTATGCTTAGTACAGTGTTACTGCTGCTCCCCGGGCACACTCCTTATATACAGGATGCTTAGTACAGTTACTGCTGCTCCCCGGGCACACTCCTTATATACAGTATGCTTAGTACAGTTACTGCTGCTCCCCGGGCACACTCCTTATATACAGAATGCTTAGTACAGTTACTGCTGCTCCCCGGGCACACTCCTTATATACAGGATGCTTAGTACAGTGTTACTGCTGCTCCCCGGGCACACTCCTTATATACAGTATGCTTAGTACAGTTACTGCTGCTCCCCGGGCACACTCCTTATATACAGGATGCTTAGTACAGTTACTGCTGCTCCCCGGGCACACTCCTTATATACAGTATGCTTAGTACAGTTACTGCTGCTTCCCGGGCACACTCCTTATATACAGGATGCTTAGTACAGTTACTGCTGCTCCCCGGGCACACTCCTTATATACAGTATGCTTAGTACAGTTACTGCTGCTACCCGGGCACACTCCTTATATACAGTATGCTTAGTACAGTTACTGCTGCTTCCCGGGCACACTCCTTATATACAGGATGCTTAGTACAGTTACTGCTGCTCCCCGGGCACACTCCTTATATACAGGATGCTTAGTACAGTTACTGCTGCTCCCCGGGCACACTCCTTATATACAGTATGCTTAGTACAGTTACTGCTGCTCCCCGGGCACACTCCTTATATACAGTATGCTTAGTACAGTTACTGCTGCTCCCCGGGCACACTCCTTATATACAGTATGCTTAGTACAGTTACTGCTGCTACCCGGGCACACTCCTTATATACAGGATGCTTAGTACAGTTACTGCTGCTCCCCGGGCACAGTCCTTATATACAGTATGCTTAGTACAGTTACTGCTGCTCCCCGGGCACACTCCTTATATACAGAATGCTTAGTACAGTTACTGCTGCTTCCCGGGCACACTCCTTATATACAGGATGCTTAGTACAGTTACTGCTACTCCCCGGGCACACTCCTTATATACAGTATGCTTAGTACAGTGTTACTGCTGCTCCCCGGGCACACTCCTTATATACAGGATGCTTAGTACAGTGTTACTGCTGCTCCCCGGGCACACTCCTTATATACAGGATGCTTAGTACAGTTACTGCTGCTCCCCGGGCACACTCCTTATATACAGGATGCTTAGTACAGTGTTACTGCTGCTCCCCGGGCACACTCCTTATATACAGAATGCTTAGTACAGTTACTGCTGCTCCCCGGGCACACTCCTTATATACAGTATGCTTAGTACAGTGTTACTGCTGCTCCCCGGGCACACTCCTTATATACAGAATGCTTAGTACAGTGTTACTGCTGCTCCCCGGGCACACTCCTTATATACAGAATGCTTAGTACAGTTACTGCTGCTCCCCGGGCACACTCCTTATATACAGGATGGTTAGTACAGTTACTGCTGCTCCCCGGGCACACTCCTTATATACAGGATGCTTAGTACAGTGTTACTGCTGCTCCCCGGGCACACTCCTTATATACAGGATGCTTAGTACAGTTACTGCTGCTCCCCGGGCACACTCCTTATATACAGGATGCTTAGTACAGTGTTACTGCTGCTCCCCGGGCACACTCCTTATATACAGGATGCTTAGTACAGTTACTGCTGCTCCCCGGGCACACTACTTATATACAGGATGCTTAGTACAGTTACTGCTGCTCCCCGGGCACACTCCTTATATACAGGATGCTTAGTACAGTGTTACTGCTGCTCCCCGGGCACACTCCTTATATACAGTATGCTTAGTACAGTGTTACTGCTGCTCCCCGGGCACACTCCTTATATACAGGATGCTTAGTACAGTTACTGCTGCTCCCCGGGCACACTCCTTATATACAGTATGCTTAGTACAGTTACTGCTGCTCCCCGGGCACACTCCTTATATACAGGATGCTTAGTACAGTGTTACTGCTGCTACCCGGGCACACTCCTTATATACAGAATGCTTAGTACAGTTATTGCTGCTTCCCGGGCACACTCCTTATATACAGGATGCTTAGTACAGTGTTACTGCTGCTCCCCGGGCACACTCCTTATATACAGGATGCTTAGTACAGTTACTGCTGCTCCCCGGGCACACTCCTTATATACAGTATGCTTAGTACAGTTACTGCTGCTCCCCGGGCACAGTCCTTATATACAGGATGCTTAGTACAGTGTTACTGCTGCTCCCCGGGCACACTCCTTATATACAGGATGGTTAGTACAGTGTTACTGCTGCTCCCCGGGCACACTCCTTATATACAGGATGGTTAGTACAGTGTTACTGCTGCTCCCCGGGCACACTCCTTATATACAGGATGCTTAGTACAGTGTTACTGCTGCTACCCGGGCACACTCCTTATATACAGGTTGCTTAGTACAGTGTTACTGCTGCTCCCCGGGCACACTCCTTATATACAGTATGCTTAGTACAGTTACTGCTGCTCCCCGGGCACACTCCTTATATACAGTATGCTTAGTACAGTTACTGCTGCTCCCCGGGCACACTCCTTATATACAGAATGCTTAGTACAGTGTTACTGCTGCTCCCCGGGCACACTCCTTATATACAGAATGCTTAGTACAGTTACTGCTGCTTCCCGGGCACACTCCTTATATACAGGATGCTTAGTACAGTGTTACTGCTGCTCCCCGGGCACACTCCTTATATACAGGATGGTTAGTACAGTGTTACTGCTGCTCCCCGGGCACACTCCTTATATACAGGATGCTTAGTACAGTGTTACTGCTGCTCCCCGGGCACACTCCTTATATACAGGATGCTTAGTACAGTTACTGCTGCTCCCCGGGCACACTCCTTATATACAGTATGCTTAGTACAGTTACTGCTGCTCCCCGGGCACACTCCTTATATACAGTATGCTTAGTACAGTTACTGCTGCTTCCCGGGCACACTCCTTATATACAGGATGCTTAGTACAGTTACTGCTGCTCCCCGGGCACACTCCTTATATACAGTATGCTTAGTACAGTTACTGCTGCTCCCCGGGCACAGTCCTTATATACAGGATGCTTAGTACAGTGTTACTGCTGCTCCCCGGGCACACTCCTTATATACAGGATGGTTAGTACAGTGTTACTGCTGCTCCCCGGGCACACTCCTTATATACAGGATGCTTAGTACAGTGTTACTGCTGCTACCCGGGCACACTCCTTATATACAGGTTGCTTAGTACAGTGTTACTGCTGCTCCCCGGGCACACTCCTTATATACAGTATGCTTAGTACAGTTACTGCTGCTCCCCGGGCACACTCCTTATATACAGGATGCTTAGTACAGTGTTACTGCTGCTCCCCGGGCACACTCCTTATATACAGGATGCTTAGTACAGTTACTGCTGCTCCCCGGGCACACTCCTTATATACAGTATGCTTAGTACAGTTACTGCTGCTCCCCGGGCACACTCCTTATATACAGTATGCTTAGTACAGTTACTGCTGCTTCCCGGGCACACTCCTTATATACAGGATGCTTAGTACAGTTACTGCTGCTCCCCGGGCACACTCCTTATATACAGTATGCTTAGTACAGTTACTGCTGCTACCCGGGCACACTCCTTATATACAGTATGCTTAGTACAGTTACTGCTGCTCCCCGGGCACACTCCTTATATACAGGATGGTTAGTACAGTTACTGCTGCTTCCCGGGCACACTACTTATATACAGGATGCTTAGTACAGTTACTGCTGCTCCCCGGGCACACTCCTTATATACAGGATGCTTAGTACAGTTACTGCTGCTTCCCGGGCACACTCCTTATATACAGGATGGTTAGTACAGTTACTGCTGCTTCCCGGGCACACTACTTATATACAGGATGCTTAGTACAGTTACTGCTGCTCCCCGGGCACACTCCTTATATACAGGATGGTTAGTACAGTTACTGCTGCTACCCGGGCACACTCCTTATATACAGTATGCTTAGTACAGTTACTGCTGCTCCCCGGGCACACTCCTTATATACAGTATGCTTAGTACAGTTACTGCTGCTCCCCGGGCACACTCCTTATATACAGTATGCTTAGTACAGTTACTGCTGCTCCCCGGGCACACTCCTTATATACAGGATGCTTAGTACAGTTACTGCTGCTCCCCGGGCACACTCCTTATATACAGTATGCTTAGTACAGTTACTGCTGCTCCCCGGGCACACTCCTTATATACAGTATGCTTAGTACAGTTACTGCTGCTTCCCGGGCACACTCCTTATATACAGGATGCTTAGTACAGTTACTGCTGCTCCCCGGGCACACTCCTTATATACAGTATGCTTAGTACAGTTACTGCTGCTACCCGGGCACACTCCTTATATACAGTATGCTTAGTACAGTTACTGCTGCTCCCCGGGCACACTCCTTATATACAGGATGGTTAGTACAGTTACTGCTGCTTCCCGGGCACACTACTTATATACAGGATGCTTACTACATGTTTACTGCTGCTGCCCTGGCACACTCCTTATATACAGGATGCTTAGTACAGTGTTACTGCTGCTACCCGGGCACACTCCTTATATACAGGTTGCTTAGTACAGTGTTACTGCTGCTCCCCGGGCACACTCCTTATATACAGTATGCTTAGTACAGTTACTGCTGCTTCCCGGGCACACTACTTATATACAGGATGCTTACTACATGTTTACTGCTGCTGCCCTGGCACACTCCTTATATACAGGATGCTTAGTACAGTGTTACTGCTGCTACCCGGGCACACTCCTTATATACAGGTTGCTTAGTACAGTGTTACTGCTGCTCCCCGGGCACACTCCTTATATACAGTATGCTTAGTACAGTTACTGCTGCTCCCCGGGCACACTCCTTATATACAGGATGCTTAGTACAGTTACTGCTGCTCCCCGGGCACACTCCTTATATACAGTATGCTTAGTACAGTTACTGCTGCTCCCCGGGCACACTCCTTATATACAGGATGCTTAGTACAGTTACTGCTGCTCCCCGGGCACACTCCTTATATACAGTATGCTTAGTACAGTTACTGCTGCTCCCCGGGCACACTCCTTATATACAGAATGCTTAGTACAGTTACTGCTGCTTCCCGGGCACACTCCTTATATACAGGTTGCTTAGTACAGTGTTACTGCTGCTCCCCGGGCACACTCCTTATATACAGGATGCTTAGTACAGTGTTACTGCTGCTACCCGGGCACACTCCTTATATACAGGATGGTTAGTACAGTTACTGCTGCTCCCCGGGCACACTCCTTATATACAGGATGCTTAGTACAGTTACTGCTACTCCCCGGGCACACTCCTTATATACAGAATGCTTAGTACAGTTACTGCTGCTTCCCGGGCACACTCCTTATATACAGGATGCTTAGTACAGTGTTACTGCTGCTCCCCGGGCACACTCCTTATATACAGAATGCTTAGTACAGTTACTGCTGCTTCCCGGGCACACTCCTTATATACAGGATGCTTAGTACAGTGTTACTGCTGCTCCCCGGGCACACTCCTTATATACAGGATGCTTAGTACAGTTACTGCTGCTCCCCGGGCACACTCCTTATATACAGGATGCTTAGTACAGTGTTACTGCTGCTCCCCGGGCACACTCCTTATATACAGAATGCTTAGTACAGTTACTGCTGCTTCCCGGGCACACTCCTTATATACAGGATGCTTAGTACAGTGTTACTGCTGCTCCCCGGGCACACTCCTTATATACAGGATGCTTAGTACAGTTACTGCTGCTCCCCGGGCACACTCCTTATATACAGTATGCTTAGTACAGTTACTGCTGCTCCCCGGGCACAGTCCTTATATACAGGATGCTTAGTACAGTTACTGCTGCTCCCCGGGCACACTCCTTATATACAGTATGCTTAGTACAGTTACTGCTGCTCCCCGGGCACAGTCCTTATATACAGGATGCTTAGTACAGTTACTGCTGCTCCCCGGGCACACTCCTTATATACAGGATGGTTAGTACAGTGTTACTGCTGCTCCCCGGGCACACTCCTTATATACAGGATGCTTAGTACAGTGTTACTGCTGCTACCCGGGCACACTCCTTATATACAGAATGCTTAGTACAGTTATTGCTGCTTCCCGGGCACACTCCTTATATACAGGATGCTTAGTACAGTGTTACTGCTGCTCCCCGGGCACACTCCTTATATACAGGATGCTTAGTACAGTTACTGCTGCTCCCCGGGCACACTCCTTATATACAGTATGCTTAGTACAGTTACTGCTGCTCCCCGGGCACAGTCCTTATATACAGGATGCTTAGTACAGTGTTACTGCTGCTCCCCGGGCACACTCCTTATATACAGGATGGTTAGTACAGTGTTACTGCTGCTCCCCGGGCACACTCCTTATATACAGGATGCTTAGTACAGTGTTACTGCTGCTACCCGGGCACACTCCTTATATACAGGTTGCTTAGTACAGTGTTACTGCTGCTCCCCGGGCACACTCCTTATATACAGTATGCTTAGTACAGTTACTGCTGCTCCCCGGGCACACTCCTTATATACAGTATGCTTAGTACAGTTACTGCTGCTCCCCGGGCACACTCCTTATATACAGAATGCTTAGTACAGTTACTGCTGCTTCCCGGGCACACTCCTTATATACAGGATGCTTAGTACAGTGTTACTGCTGCTCCCCGGGCACACTCCTTATATACAGGATGGTTAGTACAGTGTTACTGCTGCTCCCCGGGCACACTCCTTATATACAGGATGCTTAGTACAGTTACTGCTGCTCCCCGGGCACACTCCTTATATACAGTATGCTTAGTACAGTTACTGCTGCTCCCCGGGCACAGTCCTTATATACAGGATGCTTAGTACAGTGTTACTGCTGCTCCCCGGGCACACTCCTTATATACAGGATGGTTAGTACAGTGTTACTGCTGCTCCCCGGGCACACTCCTTATATACAGGATGCTTAGTACAGTGTTACTGCTGCTACCCGGGCACACTCCTTATATACAGGTTGCTTAGTACAGTGTTACTGCTGCTCCCCGGGCACACTCCTTATATACAGTATGCTTAGTACAGTTACTGCTGCTCCCCGGGCACACTCCTTATATACAGGATGCTTAGTACAGTGTTACTGCTGCTACCCGGGCACACTCCTTATATACAGGACGCTTAGTACAGTGTTACTGCTGCTCCCCGGGCACACTCCTTATATACAGTATGCTTAGTACAGTGTTACTGCTGCTCCCCGGGCACACTCCTTATATACAGGATGCTTAGTACAGTTACTGCTGCTCCCCGGGCACACTCCTTATATACAGTATGCTTAGTACAGTTACTGCTGCTCCCCGGGCACACTCCTTATATACAGTATGCTTAGTACAGTTACTGCTGCTCCCCGGGCACACTCCTTATATACAGTATGCTTAGTACAGTTACTGCTGCTTCCCGGGCACACTCCTTATATACAGGATGCTTAGTACAGTTACTGCTGCTCCCCGGGCACACTCCTTATATACAGTATGCTTAGTACAGTTACTGCTGCTACCCGGGCACACTCCTTATATACAGGATGGTTAGTACAGTGTTACTGCTGCTCCCCGGGCACACTCCTTATATACAGTATGCTTAGTACAGTGTTACTGCTGCTTCCCGGGCACACTACTTATATACAGGATGCTTAGTACAGTTACTGCTGCTCCCCGGGCACAGTCCTTATATACAGTATGCTTAGTACAGTTACTGCTGCTCCCCGGGCACACTCCTTATATACAGGATGCTTAGTACAGTGTTACTGCTGCTTCCCGGGCACACTCCTTATATACAGTATGCTTAGTACAGTTACTGCTGCTCCCCGGGCACACTCCTTATATACAGTATGCTTAGTACAGTTACTGCTGCTCCCCGGGCACACTCCTTATATACAGGATGCTTAGTACAGTGTTACTGCTGCTTCCCGGGCACACTCCTTATATACAGGATGCTTAGTACAGTGTTACTGCTGCTCCCCGGGCACACTCCTTATATACAGGATGCTTAGTACAGTGTTACTGCTGCTCCCCGGGCACACTCCTTATATACAGGATGCTTAGTACAGTGTTACTGCTGCTCCCCGGGCACACTCCTTATATACAGGATGCTTAGTACAGTGTTACTGCTGCTCCCCGGGCACACTCCTTATATACAGGATGCTTAGTACAGTGTTACTGCTGCTCCCCGGGCACACTCCTTATATACAGGACGCTTAGTACAGTTACTGCTGCTTCCCGGGCACACTCCTTATATACAGGATGGTTAGTACAGTGTTACTGCTGCTCCCCGGGCACACTCCTTATACAGGATGCTTAGTACAGTGTTACTGCTGCTCCCCGGGCACACTCCTTATATACAGGATGGTTAGTACAGTGTTACTGCTGCTCCCCGGGCACACTCCTTATATACAGGATGCTTAGTACAGTTACTGCTGCTCCCCGGGCACACTCCTTATATACAGTATGCTTAGTACAGTTACTGCTGCTCCCCGGGCACAGTCCTTATATACAGGATGCTTAGTACAGTGTTACTGCTGCTCCCCGGGCACACTCCTTATATACAGGATGGTTAGTACAGTGTTACTGCTGCTCCCCGGGCACACTCCTTATATACAGGATGCTTAGTACAGTGTTACTGCTGCTACCCGGGCACACTCCTTATATACAGGTTGCTTAGTACAGTGTTACTGCTGCTCCCCGGGCACACTCCTTATATACAGTATGCTTAGTACAGTTACTGCTGCTCCCCGGGCACACTCCTTATATACAGGATGCTTAGTACAGTGTTACTGCTGCTCCCCGGGCACACTCCTTATATACAGGATGCTTAGTACAGTTACTGCTGCTCCCCGGGCACACTCCTTATATACAGGATGCTTAGTACAGTGTTACTGCTGCTCCCCGGGCACACTCCTTATATACAGGATGCTTAGTACAGTGTTACTGCTGCTCCCCGGGCACACTCCTTATATACAGTATGCTTAGTACAGTTACTGCTGCTCCCCGGGCACACTCCTTATATACAGGATGCTTAGTACAGTGTTACTGCTGCTACCCGGGCACACTCCTTATATACAGGACGCTTAGTACAGTGTTACTGCTGCTCCCCGGGCACACTCCTTATATACAGTATGCTTAGTACAGTGTTACTGCTGCTCCCCGGGCACACTCCTTATATACAGGATGCTTAGTACAGTGTTACTGCTGCTCCCCGGGCACACTCCTTATATACAGTATGCTTAGTACAGTTACTGCTGCTCCCCGGGCACACTCCTTATATACAGTATGCTTAGTACAGTTACTGCTGCTTCCCGGGCACACTCCTTATATACAGTATGCTTAGTACAGTTACTGCTGCTCCCCGGGCACACTCCTTATATACAGGATGCTTAGTACAGTTACTGCTGCTCCCCGGGCACACTCCTTATATACAGGATGCTTAGTACAGTTACTGCTGCTCCCCGGGCACACTCCTTATATACAGGATGCTTAGTACAGTGTTACTGCTGCTCCCCGGGCACAGTCCTTATATACAGGATGCTTAGTACAGTTACTGCTGCTTCCCGGGCACAGTCCTTATATACAGGATGCTTAGTACAGTGTTACTGCTGCTCCCCGGGCACACTCCTTATATACAGAATGCTTAGTACAGTTACTGCTGCTTCCCGGGCACACTCCTTATATACAGTATGCTTAGTACAGTGTTACTGCTGCTCCCCGGGCACACTCCTTATATACAGGATGCTTAGTACAGTTACTGCTGCTCCCCGGGCACACTCCTTATATACAGGATGCTTAGTACAGTTACTGCTGCTCCCCGGGCACACTCCTTATATACAGGTTGCTTAGTACAGTGTTACTGCTGCTCCCCGGGCACACTCCTTATATACAGTATGCTTAGTACAGTTACTGCTGCTCCCCGGGCACACTCCTTATATACAGGATGCTTAGTACAGTTACTGCTGCTCCCCGGGCACACTCCTTATATACAGTATGCTTAGTACAGTTACTGCTGCTCCCCGGGCACACTCCTTATATACAGTATGCTTAGTACAGTGTTACTGCTGCTACCCGGGCACACTCCTTATATACAGGTTGCTTAGTACAGTGTTACTGCTGCTCCCCGGGCACACTCCTTATATACAGGATGCTTAGTACAGTGTTACTGCTGCTACCCGGGCACACTCCTTATATACAGGACGCTTAGTACAGTGTTACTGCTGCTCCCCGGGCACACTCCTTATATACAGTATGCTTAGTACAGTGTTACTGCTGCTCCCCGGGCACACTCCTTATATACAGGATGCTTAGTACAGTTACTGCTGCTCCCCGGGCACAGTCCTTATATACAGGATGCTTAGTACAGTGTTACTGCTGCTCCCCTGGCACACTCCTTATATACAGAATGCTTAGTACAGTTAGTGCTGCTCCCCGGGCACACTCCTTATATACAGTATGCTTAGTACAGTTACTGCTGCTCCCCGGGCACACTACTTATATACAGTATGCTTAGTACAGTTACTGCTGCTCCCCGGGCACACTCCTTATATACAGGATGCTTAGTACAGTGTTACTGCTGCTCCCCGGGCACACTCCTTATATACAGGATGCTTAGTACAGTTACTGCTGCTCCCCGGGCACACTCCTTATATACAGGATGCTTAGTACAGTTACTGCTGCTCCCCGGGCACAGTCCTTATATACAGGATGCTTAGTACAGTGTTACTGCTGCTCCCCGGGCACACTCCTTATATACAGGATGGTTAGTACACTGTTACTGCTGCTCACAGGGCGCACTCCTTATACAGGATGCTTAGTACAGTGTTACTGCGGCTGCCCTGGCACACTCCTTATATACAGGATGCTTAGTACGGTGTTACTGCTGCTCCCCGGGCACACTCCTTATATACAGGATGCTCAGTACAGTGTTACTGCTGCTACCCGGGCACACTCCTTATATACAGGTTGCTTAGTACAGTGTTACTGCTGCTCCCCGGGCACACTCCTTATACAGGATACTTAGTACAGTGCTCGTGTTACTGCTGCTCCCCGGGCACACTCCTTATATACAGAATGCTTACTACATTTTTACTGCTGCTGCCCTGGCGCACTCCTTATATACAGAATGCTTAGTACAGTGTTACTGCTGCTGCCCTGGCACACTCCTTATATACAGGTTGCTTAGTACAGTGTTACTGCTGCTCCCCGGGCACACTCCTTATACAGGATACTTAGTACAGTGCTCGTGTTACTGCTGCTCCCCGGGCACACTCCTTATATACAGTATGCTTAGTACAGTTACTGCTGCTCCCCGGGCACACTCCTTATATACAGTATGCTTAGTACAGTTACTGCTGCTCCCCGGGCACACTCCTTATATACAGGATGCTTACTACATTTTTACTGCTGCTGCCCTGGCGCACTCCTTATATACAGGATGCTTAGTACAGTGTTACTGCGGCTGCCCTGGCACACTCCTTATATACAGTATGCTTAGTACAGTTACTGCTGCTCCCCGGGCACACTCCTTATATACAGGATGCTTACTACATGTTTACTGCTGCTGCCCTGGCACACTCCTTATATACAGGATGCTTAGTACAGTGTTACTGCGGCTGCCCTGGCACACTCCTTATATGCAGTATGCTTAGTACAGTTACTGCTGCTCACAGGGCGCACTCCTTATATACAGGATGCTTAGTACAGTGTTACTGCGGCTGCCCTGGCACACTCCTTATATGCAGTATGCTTAGTACAGTTACTGCTGCTCACAGGGCGCACTCCTTATATACAGGATGGTTACTACAGTGTTACTGCTGCTCCCCGGGCACACTCCTTATACAGGATGCTGAGTACAGTGCTCGTGTTACTGCTGCTACCCGGGCACACAGTCACACACCTTATATACAGGATGGTTAGTACAGTGTTACTGCTGCTACCCGGGCACACTCCTTATATACAGGATGCTTAGTACAGTGTTACTGCTGCTCCCCGGGCACACTCCTTATATACAGGACGCTTAGTACAGTGTTACTGCTGCTCCCCGGGCACACTCCTTATATACAGGACGCTTAGTACAGTGTGTGACAGTGTCACTGCTGCTCTCTGTGTGGTGTAACAATGTAACTTTTTTCCATACACTGATGAGGTGTAAAGTATCCGACACCGCTATTTCAAGTATGTATTTATAAATACATATCTACACCAGTATATGTGTACGACTATTTGTATCCATCCCAAAGTACGCATCCCTTGTATACTGATGCATCCATGTTCTATATAACGTCACACGAATCCTTAGTATGATGTCTGTTCCTGAATTGAAGATATACAGATCTCCCCGCGTTTGCTTTATTCCCTTATGGATTATTCCTGAATAAGACACTGGAGATCTGCAGCGGGTTGTCAGGCTAAACACGCTGCCCACAGTCATGGAGGGGCTGGTAACCACATTTAGGTACATAGTACATACAGAATAGACCAGTTCATGTTACATACCTTCACCAGCCTAGCTACAAATAATAGTCGCTTATAGCTCCGAACACGCCTTGTATAAATCCTTCCATATATACAGCACGTTATATACATCCTACTCAGACCTATACATGCTGCGTCTGATTACTATTAAATTGTGTCACCTAATATACACAAACTAGGTGTATACACAATTGTTGTGTATACACCTACTGTAGTTAGTGTATACTACTTGACACAATTTAATGTGTCACAATACATTGTGTGTAACAATTTATTGTGAAAAACCGCAAAGCCCAAAATGAATTCATACATTCAATTTCCAATTTTTTTTTTATATTTTTCAATTAATAAATTTATTTTAAATATATTTTATTTGTCAAAGACAAAGTGTACTATTTGAGAAATGGGTGATAACTATAATGGCTAATGGGTGGTGACTATAATGGATAATGACTAGATTTATAATATAATTGATATACGTACAGTGCAGGACCCTAATCCCAAAGAACTCCCTGGCCGTGCTGTATATCATGGGGTGTATGAGACTTCATGGTTCTCTCTGTGTTGCAGGCCCTGTTGTCCTGAGCACCCCTGCCCAGCTCATTGCGCCCATCGTGGTGGCAAAGGGCACCCTCTCCATTACCACCACTGAAATCTACTTTGAGGTGGATGAGGAAGACCCGAGCTTCAAGAAGATCGACCCCAAAGTGAGTACCCGTGTAACGGCAAGTGGCCTGTGGGAGCCTGTCATTATTGTTATGTTATAGTTCCTATTAATATAGGGAAAGAATGTATGTCAACGTGGATTTCTCAAAATATGTTCCACGGATCTAAATATAAATAGATTCAACTCTACGCATACAGCATTAACATTAATTTGTCAGTATATAAATTTGTGTTGTTAAAAAAGGTCATTTATAGAAATGCTAATATTTTGAAATTAGTACTATTACATTCAGCTTAGCATATTTCGGGTTAAAGATGTCCTATATTTATTATTATTATTATTATTATTATTATTATTATTATTATTATTATTATTATTACTATTATATAAAACCGTAATCGGTATTAAGATGCACGTTTTGTACTCATTCTCATGTTTTTGATAAATATGTTTAGTTTTTTTTATTTAATTACCTATTCCAGAAGCTAATATGCTATTGTTAAATATATCTGTTTATATGCTGATGTCAATAATGTATATAAAAAATAAGCCTTTTATAGTTTTACAAATCGTCATTATTTTATAGGATACTAAATTAATTAAATGTAACCCCAATGATTTTAAATTAGGGATTTTTTTATTTATTTTTTACTTAACATTAAGTTATTTCTTAATTATGAGTGTCATTGGTGTGTATTTGCAGCGCTTTAATATACAGTATGTGTAATATATATAGTAATTGTTTAAAATTGATGAATTTGAGCTTTAAGATTAGACAGGTTTAAATGTACAAATCTTTTATCAAGATCTAGTATTTATTTATCGAGTTTTGACATGTAGGCTGATTGTGATCAAATATTTATTTTTTTACGAGATCGCAATGAAATGATGAAGGACGGTTTCATATCTGTATACTTGTAGAATTTGTACCCATTTTAGTGAAAAGAAAACCCATAAAGCAAGCTTTAGTGCGTTGCTGCAGTGCCAGACAGTCCTCTCTAATCCACCCTTAACATGTTAAATCTTTGAAAAGCAGATTTATTTCTAGTGGGTTGTAAAAGTGTTTAAGCTATTAATTACCACTTCAAGAACTGACAGTCCCTGAGAGTCTTTAGTAACCAAATTGTTGTGTAGATTACTTTACAATGTATCTAACACATCGCCTCGTTGTAGTATATTGTAGTACATTATAACACGCTGCACAATGACTGTGTTTATTTACACTTTTGTGGAAACAAAAATCGGCCTTTTATCATTGTCTAAATAAACGAGAATAAAAACCACAAATCGATATTATTTCAGGTCATTTATTAGCTTGTAATTAAATTAGAATCCGCAACAGTTTAAAATCTAAAATCACAGATGTAATTATCCAGTGTATTTCAAGTGCATTTTCAAATATATATATTTATATATCATTCGAATATCCAAGCGCCATCTTAATAAGCAAAATTCAAATTTCATTTGAATATATTTAAATAACATTTCAAGTATATTTATGGAATGTTAGGAATAGAACAAGCATTTATGAAACAAAAAAAATGTAAACTTCAAAGTTCTGAAACTTTCAAATAAAAAACAAAAACAAAACAAAAATAAAAAAAGTACCGTGAGAAATGCGACCTTTCTTATACGGTATCTCCGTAGCAGGTATATGTCCTGTCGTATCCAAAACGGAAATCAGACTTCACCAGATCACAAAACAAGAACATCCACAATTTATAGACACTGCCAGTCACAATATGCTGATATATGTATATATAAAATAAAAAAAAGTACATTTACAGTTAGTTTGTTCATGTGGCAAATCCAAAGGTTTTAACCAGAATACTGACATTATAATCCAACATTAAACAACGTTGTTTAAGCCGTCGATTTTAAAAAATAAAATAAAAATGAAAACGTTTCTATTATTTTTAATGTCACTGAAATATTAGGAGTTTCCAACCGTTGATGTGTATTCAAATAATCTCCGTGAAATAGCTCGGATCGAAAATGTTTTCGTAGTAAATTGCTCAGCAAATGCTGATCGTCACCTTCATTTATTATACTGGTGGTAGAAAAATGAAATCGGTGGAATATAAATATTGTATCCGTGTGAAGTCGATCGCAGACCACTGTATATTACAGGTTGGAGTCACATAGGATGTATAGCATGGCATGGTGGCATGGGTAAGTAACCCTTTCCCTGCCCGGGGACTATACCACCCAGTACTAGTAGTGCATGTTGGCAGCGGAAGGGTCTCTCCCCAGGTGAGTATTCCAGGTTGTGCCCCTGGGCTGTGGTGACAGCGCCCTGGCATGGTGGCACCAGGAGAGTCTGGGGGTGGCTGAGCTGGTACTGTCCAGTGACCACGGTGGGGGGCTCAGAGCTTCTCCAGGCTCTTAGGGTTGGTGAGGATCTCCCGGGCCAGCCTCCAGGTCTGCTTGGCGGCGTTCTCCAGGGCGGAGTGGGGCTTGCCCTGGAAGAGGTCCAGGGTGGGTAGGAAGTAGTGCGGGCACCGGCGGCACTGCAGGCAGGAGATGAGCTGCAGCAGGATGCCGTTCAGCCGGTCCCCCAGGCAGGCCTCGTCCCAGTCCGACTCCCGGGGGTGCTTCTCGCACTCGTACGAGACCAGAGTCTTCATGTGGTAGTTGTTGAGCGGCTGCCCCGGGAGCTCCAGGTGCCGGTCCCGCAACGTCTTCAGCACGGACAGGCACTTCTTCCTGCAGCCGCCCAGCTGCAGCCGGTTCTCGGCCTCGGCGAACTGCAGCACCCAGGCGTCGCTCTCGGCCGAGCTCTGCTTGCCGGCCAGGGTATGGCACTCCTTGGAGAGCAGGTTGAAGCCCTCCGCCTTCACCTCGGCCACCCGGTTGGGTCCGGGCCAGGGGATGTGGGGCAGGGGCCAGTGGGCAGCGCTGCGGGGCCAGATGCCGGTGCACTTGAAGGCCGGGGTGATCTGCACCACATAGCGGTCCCGGATCCGCAGCTTCACCTCGCTGCTGTCCGCCACCATCTTCACCACGTCCCGGTAGCTGCACTTGTCCACGGCCTGGGCCACCAGCGTCTGGAAGCGGGAGCGGATCTTGCGTGCGGACAGGTAACCTGAGGCGGTGATGAACTCCACCCAGAGGGACATGCTCCGCTTGCGGCCGTCGCTCAGCTTCAGCACCGCGCAGCCGGGCAGCGAGCCGTCGTCCACGAAGTTGAAGACCCCCATCTGGTTGAGGTAGAGCACCACCTCGAACTCGGTGGGCGAGATGACCTCCAGGCCCTCGTAGCGGTTGTCCATCTCGTTGAGCGAGCTGATGAAGCGCGGCTCCTGCACCTCCACCTCCTTCAGCACGTCGGACACCACCTTGCACACCTCCCGGATGGTCTTGGCGATGGCCGCCTTCCTGGCCTGGCACTTCTCGTTGTAGTACTTGTTCAGGTGGTACACCAGCTTGGCCTGGGCCGCGATCATGTTGGGGCAGAGATCCGGATTGTACACCGGAGTCTCGCAGTACGCCGACGGATCCAAGGCGGCTGCTGGGGATGGAGCCAACGCTGAGCGGAAGGGAGGAGAGCCCCGGGGAGAATGGAGCCGGGCGCGGGGCAGCCTAGTGCTCCTGTACCCGGGGCGGCTGGTGCTGAGGGTGGGATGGAGGCGGCAGCTGCATGGGAAGAGTGTAGGTGACAAGGTCCCGGCTGTCCCCCTCCTCCTCCAGCTGCAGGTAACTCAGGGCAGGGGGGCAGCAGTCCCTACATATACACGGTGTAAAGTGTACAGTAGTCCCTGTGTATATATATGTGGCCCTGAGCTGGCGGTGGGTTACCCTGCACTAGGTGAATGGAGGCTGCTGCTGGTGTGTACAAGAGCCCCGCTCATTCTCCCGTGTGGGAATTATAGAGGGAGGGCCAGGCAAGCGGCCAATCGCCACTAGGAGAGTCTCCTCCTTCAGCTGCGAGCCCCCCTGTCAACCCCCTCCCCAAATCCCGGGGTGATGTGTGCAGGGTGAGAGCTGGCATAGCGCTCACCCCAGGGCATGACCCCTGCAGCCCCGGGCACATGGACCTGGCATCACCATACTCGTGTGTCATCCAGAGGATCAGAGCCTGTCTCTAATAATAACATCACATATGTATTGCATAACTCTATCTATCTATCTATCTATCTATCTATCTATCTATCTATCTATCTATCTATCTATCTATCTATCTATCTATCTATCTATCTATCTATCTATCTATCATGTGTAATCTCTCATCAGACACCACCCTGATCTGATAAGTAAGTCGGCGCACAGTGATTGTACATATATATCTATGGATGTTGTCAGATCAGTCAGGTAGCTAGATCCGGATTGGGTTGTCTGCATTGTTCTAAAAGGGGCTTGATGTGTCAATTAAACGCAGTTTAAAGGGACAAGGTAATGCAACGCGAGTGCAGCTAGTCAGTCAGTCTCCGGCTCGGATGTGGCTCTCTCCTGTGTGACAGACAGCTGGGAGTGACAGGCAGCCTGTGTGCGCTGCGGATCAGGTACTTACAGGAACCCCTAATTGGGACTGTGTGTGTGTGTGTGTGTGTGTGTGTGTGTGTGTGTGTGTGTGTGTGTGTGTGTGTGTGTGTGTGTGTGTGTGTGTACAGGGGGCTGGAGGCTTCGCAGGGTCGTGTTGTCGGATCGCTCCCATTCATGCTGCACAAGCCGTGTCACCAGTGGCTGGGGGAGGCCCGGGCTGTCACATCGGAGGCAGACTTCCCTGACATTACACCTGCTGCTGGGACCATTCCTCCTGCTGCCTCCTGATGCACAGGACATGGACACACACTGTAGCTCTTCCTCTTTGTCTCCAGTTTTTTCATAAAATATTTTCTGCAATCTAGAGAGAGAGGGGGTTCATTGTGCTTATAGACACGTACATGTGACATCACACAGGTCTGTGTCTCAAAGTCGGGTTTATTTTTTACGTGTAGCTCCAATTTTATGTGACTGTGATTTTGCCTGGTCAGTTGTTTTCTATTCGGAATTCTGTGTTACCTTTTACAGTTTCTATAGATTAGTTACCTGCATCATATTGCAGCAGAGTGCAGTGCATGTGTCATTTCTCCAGTCACTCTTATGGCTATGCTGTAGAGAGAGAGAGAGAGAGAGAGAGAGAGAGAGTGTGTGTGTGTGTGTGTGTGTGTGTGTGTGTGTGTGTGTGTGTGTGTGTGTGTGTGTATGTATATATAGAGAGATCTATATAGATAAATGGGATCCGGTCATCATGAGATATATATAGATAATATTCTCTGGTAGTGTGTCCGGCCATTGGATTGGGCCGGGTTACAGTGAGTGGCATTGTGTATACAGAATTAGGTCACAGCTGTAGAAAGCGGCGCGCCGCGCGTCCCCCCGACCTCACTGCGCGCGTCTCCTCCGACTACACTGCGCGGCCCCGACCGAACGTGTCCGTCTTCCCTCTAGTTACTATTGGCTGTAACCGGGCTATGGAGATATTCTGGGTATTTACAGATATTAAACCGGTCATGATGCATAGACTGCTGTAAAGGTGACTGGGGGCCACAGGGGCTCCTCTGCCACCCACCGCAGCACACCCGTTTCCTAGCATCCAGCAGTGACTCACCCCAGCCGAGTGCATGTCATACTGATGTTCCCAAGTAGAACACCCAAACCCCGTGTCCTCCTGCCATCAGCTGCAGGACTCAGCGTCCAGATACTCCCCTCCTTGCATCTGAGTAAAAAGAAGAAAAAACGAATCTCGCAAAATATTTAATTTAGAATGTCATTTTTTATGAAACATAATTTTTTATTTTATTTTTGAAATTATACAGGGCTGTCAAACATCATTTAGGCTATATTTCTATATTGGGCATGTTTCACTGAAACTACACAATTCTCAGTATATTTTCTGCATACATTTTTAATAACATCTATTTCCTAATAAAGAAAATAAAACGCAAAATTCCGTTTTAAATCATCTCTGTAGTTAGTATATTTTACATGGTTACATAGAGACCTGCAATGTGTAGACTCACATGGGACTATTTAGGAAAAAAGGATCCCATTCTTTGAGCAGTTTGTCAGCTTTATGCTGAATAATATTATTATTATTATTATTATTATTATTATTATTATTAATATTATTAATATTATTATTATTTTATATGGCGCCACAAGGGATCCTCACCACCCAATTACAGAGTACATAAACAAATAATCAAAATAGGAAAATAGTGACTTACAGTTGAAGACAATATAGGATAAGTACAGGGTACACTAACATGACACTGAAATAAGTATCCGGGTGGCAGAAAACCATCATCAAGTTAAATTATCTTATTAGTATATTCACTTGAGAAATATCTGATTAACGAGAAACATTAAACAAATTAAAGCTTTGTTCTAGTAATTGTACACAGCATTATAATGTGGAAATATATTGTTTAATCAAAATAATAAATATTCTATTTTTTATAAATATATATATAGATAGATAGATAGATAGATAGATATAGATATTATACACATTTTTAGGTAATTACAAATTATATCCCCCTATTACATTATATCCTATTAAATCTCATTTCTGTAATTTAGTGTGTACATTTATGTTAATTGCTTAGTTGTCCACATCTTTAATTTAAAAAAAATGTTAATCTATATTTATAATTTACAGTATATTTTTTGTATGTGTGTATCTAGATAGAAAAAGAAAAGATAAATATAGATGATTATTAATATAATGCAATAAAATCATATACCACTGTACTTTTTAAGCATTTGCCCTAGTGAAAAGTTGCCTGCAAAATCTGCAATTGAACCGCCTGGAGCCAATTTGGTTTGGTTGCCTAGCAACTCCTCCATTATAGCTCCGCAAATGTCATGTGAAGTCATTTTATGAAATAGAAAACAAATGGGAAGGAATGGCTCCCAGGCCATTTTTGCATATTGTATTTGTATAAAGGACACTTTCACTGTAGATCACATAACACTGGAGAATGAAATAAAATGATAATAGGCAGCTCAGACTAAAAGTATCATACAAAAATGTCTTCGCATTTGAAAGGCAAATGCTGGTAAACAACACTGCTATATATTCTACAAATCCAGAAACATTGTAAAAAAAAAACTTGATTCATAATTTGTCTTAAATACACATAACAATGTGGCACTCATATTAATACCATGAATGCGGCTCTTACTGACGGACTGTGCTGATGTGGTTTTGTCATATTACTAAAGGAAATAATTATTAGGGCAGCAGAGGACAATTCTGTAGATCTGAATAGTATAAGAAAAGAGCATTTTACATGAAGAAGATCTGTGACTGGTTCTGCAGCTACATAAGACAAACTGTGTATTAATATGAATAATATTGTAGATTAACTTTAATGTTGTTTGTTTTTTCAAATTCTGATTTTAATTAAATGGTGCAAAGTGTCAGACATATTTTGTATCATTTAAAAAAAAATATTGAGAGAAAAAGATAAACATTGCAAACATGATATTTTACTAGTCACATTTGTCTTCACTGAAGCACTGTTGTAGGGTATCAGGTTACCAAATGTAACAGTTGCAGAACTAAATAGTATATATTTTGCAGTCTACAGTGTATGTTCTATTGAGGATGTGCCAAGAACCACCATATTCAGAATGCTATATTAATATTTAGTGCAGTTTTTTCATACAAGTCCACAGACAACAGAGTTTTCACTATAGCTACATCTGAATTAATTTCCTATATTTTGTGAATGCATTTTAGTTATGTCATGATAAAGTCTTCAAAGTCTGTTTAAAATTTGTTTAAGAATATTTTTATTTTCCAAAGTGACTGCCACAAAGGTGTACTTATGCAAGTGTAGTATACATGCTGTGTAGATCACCACACTACAGTAACACAATTTTCCCCAATATGCACCTGGCAGACCACAATTTCGCCACGGGCAATTGCAATCCTTGTACTGCTCAGATTAGCAGGCAAAAGCCATATGTGTTTAAATTAACAAAAAAAAAGTAATTATTTTTATTTTATTTTTTGTCTAGTAGCCGGATGACTAATTTTGTTGTGCCTCAAGACAGTGCAATACAAAATCTAAAACAAATTAATTGCTCCTCTACTTGAGGCATTTTCCTTTCTCACTTGCAATATGGAAGGCTTGTCAGTCTTTCTGATAAATGAGTGTTCTCCATTTACATAAGTTTCACATTAACACTAAAAATTGTTTTATTTGAATGGCATCTAGTTTACATAAATCTCAAGTGGGCATTTGTAGTTTGTACAAGGAAGGGGCTTATTCACATCATTACATGTATATCTTTCTGAAACGTTATATTAAATCATTTTATTGACGAGATTAAGTGTAGTTTTAGTTTCCAAGCGAGACGAGTCATTGTTTGGCAGCGCTCGCTATTTTATCAACAGAATCGTGTTGTATATAGAGCAATCTGCATGTAATAGTTATTGTAATGTGTTCAGTGTGTACCGGTTTCCTGCTATGAGATAGTTATTATTACTCTGCTGATGAATGGAACCTTAGTAAAAAGTGTCAGCTTTTTAGGAAATCCACATTCACGCTACATTTTACAAGAAGCGCTGTTAGTGCAACACATGGGCGACAATAGCAACTTAAATGCAGAAGCAGTTTCCTCGCTACTTTTTAGAAGCTGGGACACAGTGGGTGCCAGCTGTCAGGCCTCGGCTAATGATGACAAATGCCCCTCTAGATGCAGATTGTAGTGCTTGCAGGCTGCTCTCAAAGGCTTCCAGATTACCTTCCTTCAGATAGTAATTTAACCTTGTAAACTCTTGTGTCACACAAAAATGATCCAAGCGGTTTCCTCCAAACTGCTTTTAAGTTAGCAAAGTACAAAACATAAACAAAAAAACATTGTTTTGTTTTAGAAAGATGAAGATAAATAAACAACATGAATTGCAAGCTTCTTTATTTATTAATTTAGGCATAAAACAATATAATTATTTCCCCATCAGGAAAGCAATAACAAAGGAAAATGTCAACTTTAAATCCCAAATGTAGTGAAAGGGTTAATTTTGATTGTTCAATAAAAGACGCATGATTTTTTTCTTCTTCCTTTTTTCTGAAGAGCAATCTGCATTTAGTTGCTTGAATGGCTATCAAATCAAGTCCAGGGTGGACACAAAAGACCCCCTTCTCATGTTGGTTTTGCTCCATCTGTGTCATCTGGTGGTTTATGCATTAGGAGGTGTCGCCGCATGAATTCAAATGTGCCAGGCGGTTGTTTTATGGACTCTGTCTGTGCAAAAAGGAGTTTATAAGTTGTCCACTCTATTGTCTGTCACTCCCAGCTGACATGTGTACATTCTGTTCAGCATATTTGGTGGGTAATAATAACTAATGAAGCCTGGAACTCTCCTTGTTCAGAGTGATTTAATCTGTTCCTTGTATGGGCCGTTCTTTGTCGGTCTGTGGAATGTCCACTTGACACTCATTAGTTGGCACATGCCTTGCCTGTTCCCTATTGTGTGTATTAAGCTTTTTTTAGGGAAACTTTTCCACCAGACATGAAATGCTTTAACCTTAGAATCTGTTTGTTTGTTTTTTCTTTTTAATTTATCAGTCGATACAACAATAAAGCAGACAAGTCACCGTTTCTTTTTTAGATTTTCACAATTGCATGTTTCCAGGCATTTTAACAGTTATGTTCTTGTTTATCATTTAAGTGTAAGAATTAATTAACTTTTACAACAATAAATACAGTATACTTAAAGAAAATAAACGTGAAAATTACATTTACTCTACTAGAGCTTATTCTAATTACTCCAATTTTCTGGCTTGCAATGGGTTTTGGGGATTTATTTACTAAACAGCGGCTTTTCAAAGGCATCAGTTACCTGCGTTTATACCAGCAGAGTTTTAAACCATAATACTATCAAGTGCAAAGCACACCTTGTCTTGCAAAAACGCAGCTAGTCAACGACTTTGAAAAGCCGCCATTTAGTAAATAAACCAGTTAGTGACTCTATGGTTTTGGAGTTGGTGTTTGGGGTACACATGGGGGGAAATGTAATAGATTCTACCTTTGTGAAATTGCAGAGTTTTATTCCCCCCTTCCCGGCTTCTGTAACGTATTATTTTTTGTAAATGATTCCTTAAAGGTCACTTATTGTAACACGGTCTGCTGAAATGATTTCAAACCAAATGTAGTAGCTAAAGAAGGCTGGAGGAGAGTTATTGATATGTGCATTCCATTTTCCAGTTTTGTTTTCCGCCACTTTAGACAGTATTATAACCCCTAGGGCTCACTGTGTGTGATCACTACCTACATGTGTTCCTCTTGCTCATCACACTGAGGAGAGAGACTTATTCTAGTTTGAAGTATAACTGCTTCTACCTTCAGTTTATTAACCCCTCAATCTCCTAAATTAGTATTCATACACAATTGACAGTTCTAAACTCCTGTTTTAGGATTCGGTCAACCGCAGTACCCAAGGTGATAAATGGGATGTGTTTAATCATTGTCTGATGTATCTAGTTTTATACTTGCTAAAGCTCTTACTATTCAGTGCACACAAATGCATGGAAATAGTTCTGTGCATATATTTACTGCACATTCAGCTTCTCAATGGAATTCTCGCTTTCCATGAATGACATTGGGCTTCCAAATCCAGTCTTTCTCCACTTCCCGTTTTATTTATGACTGCAGCCATTCTCGGCCCCCATGACTACAGTGGAGAGTTCCATTATTTGCACACTAAGGGGCTGCGCCGAGTCGGATGCATATGCAGCCAAATCTTAAGATCTAAAAAGTTGCACGTTAAAATATTGTATGCGGAGACGTGTGCATTGCAAGATGCATCCGGCTCTGCAGCTATGGCATATGTGCCAGGCTTATGTCAGGAGCACATACACTCTCAGATTTATTTACTAACAGTTATTTATATAGCGCACATATATTCCGCATCGCTTTACAGAGAACATTGGGTCATTCACGTCATTCGCTGCCCCAGTGGAGCTTACTCTCTATATATTCCCTACCACATGTACACACACACACACACACACACACACACACACACACAAAAACACTCACACACACTCACACACACACACACACACACACACACACACACACACACACACACACACACACACTGACACGGGTCAACTTTGTTGTCAGGGTCCTAGTAACCTGCCAGTATATTTCTGGGTTGTGGGAAGAAGCACACGCAAACATGAGTAGAACATACAAACTCCAGGCAGATATTGTTATGGTGGGAATCAAACTTAATGAATGAAGCATTTTACAACATGGCCATAAAATCCATTAATTGCATCTGCTTGCAATTACGCTAAAGTGCTATTACCAGACCTCCCTACTGTCGTGATTTAGGCAGGACAGTCCCGGTTTGAGTGTTCTGATTTGCCATCCAAACCAATATGGCAATTGTGAGTTCAAATCCATTCACTGCTAGCGATTGGCAGGTGCATGTGAAATTCAAAGAGCAGGGAGCGGGATGAGGGCATTACAGTATTACTCTAGCCATTTTACCAGGACTGCCTCATACACCGTCCCAATACTTCATTTCTCATTAATGCCAATAGTGGCGCTAACAGATGAAAGTTAATACTAATTGGCAGCAAGTATAAATATATAGGTTAATACAGGGTCGGACTGTCCCATAGGTGTGCAGGGGAAGTTCCCAGCGGGCCTCACTGTCTGAGAGCCCCAGTTCCACCTCTAGGGTCAATAACTTGGTGGAGTAGGATTAAGGATGAACTTAGGTGCTTGGCTTGTTTCTATGGAACCTACACCAAGATCAGTCCTCCTGCCAATGAAATGTGGATGATCCTGACACACCTCTGTCCTCTCCTATATACAGGGGCCCTGTTTATAGACTCTGTAGTAGCTGGCTACAACCTCCCTGGAGGTTGGTTACACCCCTTAAGCTTGGACCCCTACCTTTGCATTCCCTGGTGGGCCCTTCATGTCCCAGTCCGACACTGAGTCCGTAATTGTTTGTTTCATGTGTCATCAGCCCTTATCAGGCATATCATTCGCTCCAGCATAATGTTCTTGAGATTATTTTCCTACTGTCCATGTTAGTACACAGTGTTTGAGTTTAGACCAGCAACTTTCTAATGTTGCTGGTCTAAATATTTAACAAAATGGGCAGAGTAATAATGCATAGACAGGAACTGATAGAAACGCTGCCCTGCTCATTTTGTGCTGATCAGAGGGGAGGAAATAGTTTATACATTACTATATCTTGGAAAGCAAATATCAAGTTTAAGAAGTAGTAAATGCTGTAACTGCATTCCTTATACACAAGACGGGGCTGACCAGCAGCATTCCACATCGCATTGTGTCCAAACTATGAAATGAAAACCATATATATATATATACATATATATATATATCACGTGTGTAGTGTTCTCTGTTGCATTCTAATTCCCACCACACCAGAACAGGGAGGCCACTGCTTCCCCTCACGGCCATTAGACTGAGCCTCATATCAGTCATACTGCCCCACCATCAGATGTAAGATGGCGGGGCTGGGGGAAACATGGTCACACAGTGAGGTGCGTAGTGTGATCAGATTTATGTGAATAAAGACACATCAGCAGCTGAAAGTCATCGCCAACTTGTCGAGGTGTACATAGATGACGTCATGTCTCGGAAACAAGGTTGGGTTTGGTGCACAGCTTGTGGTGGACATGCTTGGCCGGCCGGATCACTGCTCATCTTGAATGTCTGTCCTGCCATTACCAAAGGCAGTGCACCAAACCCAAACGTGTTTCCATGACATGACATTATCCACTGTACACCACAACAAGTTAGCGATGAATATCAGCTGCTGATGTGCCTTTAGATGCAGATATCTGATCACACTATACACCTCAATGTGTGACCATGTTTCCCCCAGCCCCACCATCTTACATCTGATGGTGGGACAGTATGACTGATATTAGGCGCAATCTAATGGCCGTGAGGGGATGCAGTGGTCTTCCTGCTCTGGCCAGAGAACATTATACTTGTGAGCAGTTTTGCTACCTTACTTATTGAACCACCCTTGTGGTATACACACGCACACGCACACACGCACACACACACACGTACACACTTTATTACGCAGCACACTTTCTAGTGTTGGTTAGAAATCCGTTTTTGTCCCCAAATCCACCTGTATTTATCATGGCATGAATTCCTCAAGGTGCTGGAAACAGCCTAGAGCAGAGCTGTCCAAACCAGTCCTTGAGCTCTACCAACAGTTCACATTTTCCAGACCACCTTGCTGGTGCACAGGTGTAGTCATTACTAAATTAAGATGTGCTGCATTCATTCCCAACTGACAATTCTACAGATCTCCAAGAGGCCTGAAAAACATGAACTGTTTGTAGATCTCGAGGACCGGTTTGGCCAGCCCTGGCCTAGAGCATCTGGTGCACGCTGACATGATGACATCACACAGTTGCTGCAGATCTGTCAGATGGACATTCATGCTCCGAATCCCTGTATTCCGCACAGCCCATAGGTGCTCAGTTGGATTGAGATCCTGTGCTTGCAGAGTCCTTGGAGTACACTGAACTCATTCTTATGGAACTGCCATGAGACGTGTAGACATATATAAATAAAACTCATGTTGACCATATGCTGTATCGACTATTGTCATGTCGACCTATTGACTGTCAACATTTTTACTGTTGACCTAAAGATTGGATGCCATGTACAAGCACCTGTATAACGATGGTGGTAACACATCTCTCATCAGTGCTTTGCATTAAATGATTATATTGTATTTCTTTGGCCCCACATACTGCCGTTCTCCGGTACCGCAGGAATAACAAGATGCCTATTGTCCTTTCAGTCACATTCACATATATAAACCACAAGCTTCAAAAATGTTAGCGTGCCAGTATTACTATAAAGGTGTAGGTCACAAGACAAATGTACGGAAATCATTTTCTATATTACAAGATTCTGACCTTGAGAGAACTTGTAGTTTAGTCTCATCATCCATGACAAACTAGCTCAGCTATAGACCTAAGTGTGTCAGCATGTCAGCATTTATTTCCATGTTCATCTAGATAGAAGACTGATATTTGTATATGTAATGTTGATGGTTAACATCACTTCACATATAACCTCTGTGGTAGATCTGGTTGTGTTGGCGAGCTAATGTAGCTTATTACCTGTCTATGGAATATTTCAGATAGATTGCTATAGTACAGAGGTTCTCAAACTCGGTCCTCAGGACCCCACACAGTGCATGTTTTGCAGGTAACCCAGTAGGTGCACAGGTGTATTAATTACTCACTGACACATTTTTAAAGGTCCACATGTGGAGCTCATTATTTCAATTGTGATTCTGTGAGGAGACCTGCAAAACATGCACTGTGTGGGCCCCCGAGGACCGAGTTTGAGAACCTCTGGTATAGTATTTGGGAAGATATATTTGTACAGAATAATACAGTGGTCCTTACAGGCTACTGTAGTTGGAGAGATAAATCTCTACGCTTGTTAGATTCCCACTAGTGTGTTTGGGAATAGGCTCCACTATCCTTTTGTATATAACCTCATCAGATCTATTTACCTGGTTGAAATTCAAATTGCTGTATTTTAGTGACAGTGTTTTGGCAGCGTTTCTGAGGCTTCTGAGCACAAAAAGGGCTGCACGGCTGAATGAGAGGCTGTGCTGACACCACCTAACAAGAAGGGATTAGGTGTTTACAGAAGAAGAGATATGATAGGTCAAGTATAAGCGGCACTTCACAAGAGTGCTTCAGCACATAATGAGTGAGTGACTGGAGAGTGTGAGGCTGACACTCTGCCTTATCTCCTCTCCAAAGCCCTCTTATTATACTCTTGCTGCTCTTCCCTCGTCTGGGGAACAATAGCAGAAAGGCCGCTCTATATCATTGTTAATAATAATCTATACATTTAGGCATTTTCCATTTGCTCCCTTTATTTGTGATTTTTCTTTTGTGTTCGGTAAATGCTGGTCTTGTTTAGTGCTGCTGCCTCAGGCCAATACATTTATTTTTTTCTTTTATAATTGCATTGTCTTTCACCTCTCTGGTTTTATAGGCAATCCCTGTAGTTGCAGATCAGAATCCCAGGGATTTGTGTGTGTATGTTGAATACTGTCACCAAACTGGGTTTTTATTTATCATTAACTAGCTAGATTGCGGATTTATATTTTTCCCGTGTTCTGCGGCAGTGTTTCCCAACCTCTGTCTTCAGGGCACACTGACAGTCCAGGTATTAGTGATATCCATGCTTGAGCACAGATGGGTAAATCAAACTAACTGAGGTACTAAGTCACCTGTGCTCAAGTATGGCTAATCATAAAACCTGGACTGTTAATGTGCCTTGGGGACCGTGGTTGGGAACCTCTGATCTACAGGGTGTTAGAATGTTGGTTTGGTATTTTAACTCACAGGGCCAAATTTGCTTTTCAAAGCCAATGATTATCAGTGGCTTTGACCGATGGATGTAAAGTGGCAACAGAAATAAAAACAGGCTGGTTTAGCATTTATTGCTGTTGCCGCTTTAAATGCATTGGTAATAGTCACCGATCATTCGCGGTTTTGAAAAAGTGACAGTAAATCTACCACACAGTGTCCTCATTATTGTGTTTTATTATGATTGGAGGCGTTCTCAATCGCCCTCATCACTAAATGTCATACTTTAATTTACAGGGCCACCGTATGCGTTGATGCTGCTTTCTACATGTGTTTGTAATCTGGTATGCCTTCCCTTTATATGGCATATGCAGTTCATAAGATGCTATACTGGTAATGAATATGTCCGTGTGGGTTTATTCCGGAACCCCAAAATAATTGTATTTGTTCTGGGGCGCAAAAAAATTGAAGCACCTATTAGCGTCTATTGCTGGATCCAAACTGAGGTTCCCACCCACAGATTTATTATATATATCATATTTCAGATTTGTAGGTGCCCATTATCCTCCTGAGGTACTATGGTGAGGTTTTCTTTTTAACACTTCAGGTGCTGTCCAGTATATTCTATCCTGCACTGGGGAGCTCCAGTAAGGGTGAAGCAGTCCTGTCAGTCTGTGGGAATGAAGTTTAAACACTGTGCTGTGTCACAATTGAGTAGACACAGGGTAAAACATTAACCAAGCCTTATTAAAAGTGATCTTTGACAAAAATCTATTTTGTATAATAAATGTGAGCTCTAACAATTATTATTATTATTATTATTATTATTATCATTTATTTATATGGCGCCACAAGGGTTCCGCAGCGCCCAATTACAGAGTACATATGCACATAATCAAAACAGTGACTTACAGTTGAAATCAATTTTGGACAAGTACAGGGTAACTAAGCATAACTACACCAGTAAATGACAGAGATAAGTTCCAGGTGGCCCAAAAACTGTGATTTGGGCAGTTGAGAATTATTAAAGAAGAAAAGGGTGAGCACATGAGGGAAGAGGGCCCTACTCGTGAGAGCTTACATTCTAGGGGTAGGGGTAGACAGACAGGGGTGACACAGATGGGGTACATAGAGAGCATGGAACAGGGGGTTAGGATGAGATTTGGCTGGGTTTGGTAAAGAAATGGGTCTTGAGAGCCCGCTTGAAGTTTTGTAGAGAGGTAGAGAGTCTGAGGGGGAGAGGTAAAGAATTCCAAAGGAAGGGAGCAGCACGTGAAAAATCTTGGAGATAGGAGTGGGAGGAAGTAATCAGGAGACAGGAGAGGCGGCGTGCATTAGCAGAGCGAAGAGGACGGGTGGGAGAGTAAAGGGAGATAAGGTCAGAGATGTAAATGGGAGAGGATTGGGTGAGAGCTTTGTAAGTGAGAGTGAGAAGTTTGAATTGGATTCTGAAGGGGAAGGGAAGCCAGTTGAAGGGCTAGTAGGAGAGGGGAGGTGGATGTAGTGCGTTTGGTGAGGAAGATGAGCCGAGCAGCAGCATTGAGGATAGACTGGAGTGGAGAGAGGTAATTGTCAGGGAGGCCAGTTAGGAGGAGATTACAGTAGTCCAGTCTGGAAATAATCAGTGAGTGAATAATGATCTTAGTGGCATCCTGGGTGAGAAAAGGTCTGATCCTGGAAATGTTTTTGAGATGAAAATGACAGGTTTGTGAGAGGTGCTGAATGTGTGGTTTGAAGGAGAGGGAGGAGTCAAGGATTACACCAAGACAGCGTACTTGGGGGCTAGAGGAGATAGTCGTGCCATCAATGGATAATGAGATTGTGGGAGGTGAGGTTGTGCGGGAGGGTGGGAAGATGATCAGCTCAGTCTTAGACATGTTGAGTTTAAGAAAGCGCTGGGACATCCAGGAAGAGATAGCAGAAAGACAGTTAGAGGCACGAATGAGGAGAGCCGTGGAGAGATCAGGGGAGGAGAGGTAGATTTGAGTGTCATCAGCATAGAGGTGATACTGGAAATTAAAAGAACTAATGAGTTCACCTAAAGAGGACGTATAGAGAGAGAAAAGGAGAGGCCCAAGAACAGAACCTTGGGGGACACCAACAGTTAGTGGAAGTGGGGGCGAGGTAGCATCATGAGAGGAGACAGAGAAGGAACGATCAGAGAGGTAGGAGGACAGCCAGGAGAGGGCAGTATCACGTAGACCAAGAGAGTGAAGGATTTGCAGAAGAAGAGGGTGGTCCACAGTGTCAAAAGCAGCAGAGAGGTCAAGAAGAATAAGCAGAGAGTAGTGGCCCTTAGATTTGGCGGCATGGAGGTCATTGCAGACTTTTGTGAGGGCAGTTTCAGTGGAGTGGAGAGAGCGGAAACCAGACTGGTATGGGTCAAGCAGTGAGTGAGAGGAAAGAAAGGCAGTAAGGCGATTATAGACAATACGCTCAAGAAGTTTGGAGGCAAAGGGGAGGAGAGAGATCGGTCGATAGTTGGAGAGAGTGTTAGGATCAAGGGTAGGTTTTTTAAGAATAGGGGAGACAAGAGCATGCTTGAAGGCAGAGGGGACAGTGCCTGATGAGAGGGAGAGATTGAGAAGGTGGGCAAGATGGGAACAGGCAGAAGGGGAGAGGTAGCGAAGGAGGTGGGAGGGGATAGGGTCGAGTGGGGAGGTTGTGGGGGGGGAGGAGTGTATGAGGGCCATGACTTCCTCACCAGATACTAGGGAGAAAGATGTCAGAGTTGGTAAGAGGGTAGGGGAGGGGTGGCAAAGGATGGGTGGTGGCTGGTTGCTGGACTGGTGGGATGTGATGTCCTGACGTATGGAGTCAATCTTGGATGTGAAGTAAGTGGCAAAGTCAAGAGCAGACAATGAGGAAGGGAGAGGAGGTGGTGGTGGGCAGAGGAGGGAGTTAACAGTGGCAAAGAGGCGCCGGGGGTTGGAAGAGTGGGTAGAGATGAGGATTTTGAAGTATGATTGTTTAGCAAGGGAAAGGGCAGCACTGAAGGATGAGAGCATGAATTTGAAATGGAGGAAGTCTGCTTGAGAGCGTGATTTCCTCCAGTGTCGCTCGGCAGTACGTGAGCATTTTTGTAGATATCTGGTGCATTTGGTGTGCCAGGGTTGAGGTGTTGATCTGCGAGGGTGAATAGTGGTTGGCGGAGCAACAGAGTCAAGGGCTGAAGTAAGAGATGCATTGTATAGAGATGTGGCTTGTTCAGGGCATGTGAGAGAGAGAAGAGGAGAGAGAAGCGAGTCAAACAGGGAGGATAGGGATGAGGTGTCAATAGCCCAACAATACACTGTGTAAGTGGAGGAAGAAGCACAATGTGTTCACCACCAGTGGCACAAACATATGGACGGTGGTACAGTGCGCCAGCAGCCAGGTAACAGCAGAAGTTGTGTTTTTGTCTATTGTCTTGTGGAATTAGCCAGATCCTCCTTGCTCTTTGTTACAGGCATTGGGGGTAATTCCAAGTTGATTGCAGCAGGAAATTTTTTAGCAGTTGGGCAAAACCATGTGCACTGCAGGGTGGGCAGATATAACATGTGCAGAGAGAGCTAGATTTGGGTGGGTTATTTTGTTTCTGTGCAGGGCAAATACTGGCTGCTTTATTTTTACACTGCAATTTAGATTGCAGATTGAACTCGCCACACCCAAAACTATCTCTCTCTGTACATTTTATATCTGCCCCCCCCTGCAGTGCACATGGTTTTGCCCAACTGCTAAAACAATTCCTGCTGCGATCAACTTGGAATTACCCCCATTATCCAGGACCATCCAAGGGAAGAGAGATTCTGTGTGTAAGATTCTTACCCTGAAGTCTTGCTTCCTCGAGATACAGCTCAAAATATATACCATTCATAGCCTCCTGAGCATTCATTATTTTTGATGAGATGACAACTGCTTAGGTTCATGCAATTATCGTTCACACTGAGCCCAAGTTTCACATAAGAATTTTGCTTGTTAAATCTTTGGCACAGTAAATGGGTTTACAGGTGGTTACATCTCTTATAGGACATACATGAATATCCCTTTATTTGTGGCGTCTGTTAGCTTTTCACAAAATCAGCTGCATTTATTTATTTATTTCTTATTGTATCTTTGTTGTTTCTGCAAAAAAGCTGACAAAGAATGAAAACTCATAAAATAAGCATTTTAAGAAGCATCTCGGTATTTTGCTGTTGATTGACGCAGGGTAATAAAAGTTTCGTAATGTGTGGGTAGCGATTCTTGTTACAAGTGTCTGTAATTACTAGGCTGAAGTTGTAAAAATGACTTCTAGACAATTTTTAAATTAATATTCTTTTATGCCATACCTTACTCACACACCTGACGTGACCAGACCTGGAGCTAATGAGGAACAGAATATTTATTACGTTGCAGGATGTTGGCTTCACCTCCACAGTAAACTCGCTTAGTCCTCTCACACCTTCTACATCTCAATCCATTTGTCAATGGAAATGATTTACTCTCCCTGTTTTCTGTTTGTAATCTGTTATTGATTGACTTATAACTTGCACTTATTCGTTCCTTTTTTTTCTTAAGATTATGAATTGGAACTCAATACTATAGTAAATATATTCCTTTACAGCAGGCATTCCAACTTTGCTCCTCAAGGCACACTAGCAGTCCAGGTTTTAGTGATATCCGTGCTTCAGCACAGGTGATTTAATTGCTATGTCATTTTGATTTAACCATCTGCGCTGAAACCCGGATATCCTTAAAACCTGCACATTTAGGACGCAGTGAAAATACAATCATTGTATTGGATGAGACTGTACATGTTCCTTTTTAAAATGTGTTTATCTTCAGCTGTGTAACATTGGGGGAGACGTATCAAGCAATGTAAAGAGTGGGGAAATTGCCAAAACCAACCAATGAGCTTCTATGATTGTATAGAATGTACTTGATAAAGGCTAAAGTACCTCTGCTATGTGCAACTTGTACACATCTTGTTCCTATATTATACACATCTCCTCTCTTTACACTGCTTGATACATCTCCCCCATTATTTTTAGGACTGTTTCATTGCAGTGGTTCAAACACATGTTAGCACAAATTGTAAACATAATTGTCTCCATGGGAACACATTGTAAACACAATCTGATGTAGTATATATTTTTCTAAGCACATGGATAATAGAGCCTTGTGTTTTTTACAGATCCTTTTGTTTAGTAAACAAGTAGAAACACTTGTTAATGCATCTAAATCAGCTCCTTACATAAGCACAGTGCAGTTTTTACTTGTTGCCGGTGCTTACCTGTGTGCACATGCCCTGGTAGTTGTGGCATCTGGAATTCCATTGGTGAATTGTCTTTCCAGCATGTCACTGACCACTGTATGGGACAGCCGTCAGCTTGCTGAGGGGAAAGGGGAGGGGGGGTGACTTCTCAGGTAAGGTGCCCACTGCTGCCAACCGTGAATTCTCCCATGCTGTGATTACTGTGCAGAAGACATTTTATTGCAGAATTGCTTCATTTAAATAAGTGCTTTAACCATTCTTATCTGTCTATATATTATGATAGCTGAATACTCGTGCTTAAATTAGAATTATAGTTCGTTAATTTACGTTGGTTGGAGATCTAGTATATAGTCCTATCTTGCTTCCTTGACCCACTTTGTGTAGTGGCCGGACCCCTTTTTGGTCCCCCAAGGGACCCTGCTCTTCCCACTATACAACTCAGTCTGTGGCTTCTTGCTGCATCCATTCCCCTCCTCACATCATGTCATTGCCCCTGTGAAATGCTAAATTTATTTACAGTTTCTTATATAGCACAGCACATTATGCATCTCCTGATATACTCTGTGCTGCTGGGGGACCCTGCAACTTTTACTATATGACTCTGTGTGTGGGTTCATGCTACATCCATCACATTATGTCCCTGTCACCTGCAGCCCTGTCCTGACTGACATATCATGCATCTCCTAATATACTCTGTGCTGCTGTCCCCCCCCCCCCCCCCTAGAGTTGCTAGGGGTGGGTTACCCCCACAGTGTTTGTTCCCAGATTGTAAGTCATATGTGTACCAAGTTTGGTATAAATTGCTGTAGGCATTCCGGAGTTATGCTGGAACATACATACATACATACATACATACATACATACATACATACATACATTCATTTTTGGCGATATCTGTGGATGGACAGTGACGTTTATAAAACCGGTTCTTAGCAAGCACCTGGGACCTAAGGAGAAGCTACCTGCCAAGTTTCAAGGTTTTAGGCCTTGTGGTTTAAGGAATTTTGTGATGAGTCAATGAGTGAGTCAATCTCCTTTTTTGCCTTTTATATATATATATATATATGCAAAAATGGTACCAAATTGCGCTTGGGATATATAAGCAGCACCTCTAGAAGAATCCTTCGTCAGCAAGAATTCAAAAATATTACATACACACCAAATCTGAGGGCGCTAATGACTTCTTAATCTATTACAGACAGTCACAATAATTTAAAAAATTTATTCATAAAACACAATGTTATCTCCATTTCATAGTGTCAACAACATTATCCTCATACAGGATGGATTTTCAATCTGACATATATAGATTTCAACATACACCAATTAGGTTAGATAAAATACAAAACCCAATTTCAATATAAACCAATTAGGTTTAATCAGATGTAGAACCCGACGCGTTTCGTCCCTTAGGACTTCCTCAGGGGTATTAGATCTGAGTGAACAGAAAAAGTACAATGACTTAATACAATCACAATACATAATTCAATAAAACCATCCAGACCCATTGGTTAGATACAACATATTAAAAGTAAAAATCCATAATTTGGACTAAAGTATATATAATAACTAATTTAATAGTGCCAGTATATAGTGAAGATAGAGCAGGTGCCGTGGAAAAATTATTGTTTGATATACATACCAAAATATGTCGGAAGCTAATAACTCCAGACGAATTCCATATTTATAAAATCAAGATAAGCCTACACCAATAATAGACCTATAGTGAAAAATGAGTATTTTTTTTATTATTAAATGTGAGTAATTTTGCAATATAGATCACCCATGTGATAATAATTAAAAAATACGTACCAATCAAACTCATAGACTGATACCAAAGTGACTTATTCCTTTGACCATTATTTATGAAAATGGTCAATAAGAATGGAGTGGGTCTAAACGTTTATATCAGACCTACAATTGAAAAAAGTATATATTGAAATAGGGAACCCACTTAGAATTAGGACCACCATTGTGAAAATAAGTGTTTGAATACATACCCATATACTGTGTGTTTTCACGCAACACTGGATAAATGTAAATTTTATTGGCCTCAAATCATGTAGATTGAGTGCCTAAAAACATTATAAATTCAAAATTAAAACTCTGAATTCATAATTTATCGTGTATCAAAAATAACCAATAGGTTGAATTCACAATATATACATAGATACAATCCATTTTGATCACATATAATCCTCTAACTATATAGAACCATTGAACCCACAGAGCAGTATTACTTACTTCAATGCTGCCTCCTCTCTCAAAATCCAGTGAATGACTGAGAGTGGTAATAAGTCCACTTATTTATACCCCCTGGAGTATGACCTCATATCCTCTTAATGCCGATTGGTTAATAAAAATAACCTATAAACCTCTATATAGGTGCTTATATGGAGGACCTTATTATACCCACCAGGTACTAGATATATACCATATACTTTCTGATATAATATCTAGTTTAATATTCACGTGGAACCGCATGTATTCGACATGCGTTCCACGACCGGGTATATACTTCCGGTTTGTGCGTTCCACCGCCGTCACTTCCTGACTGGCGGGGACGTACATCACAGAGGCGGACCTTCATTGCGGACGTCCACTACTGGAGGAATGTGGACGCCCTCCGTCGCGTCACGGTGGTTGCCATAGCACCGCTACAAGAGAGGGGGAACCTAATTCACTGTTATGGTGACCATAGCACCCAATTATAATGGTTGCCATAACAACCGTTCGCTACAATTAATAAAAGGGTTACTAAGATTCCTTATAATGACGATCAAACAATATTAAAGTAATGATCGCCATAGCGATCAGGTGACATATTTAATAATAGCCTGATTGCATCAAAAGAATACTTTTAATTAACAACTATATCTCCTTATGTTTTGATTATCTAAAACTGTGCTGCTGGGGGACCCTGCAACTTTTACTATATGACTCTGTGTGTGGGTTCATGCTACATCCATCACATTATGTCCCTGTCACCTGCAGCCCTGTCCTGACTGACATATCATGCATCTCCTAATATACTCTGTGCTGCTGTCCCCCCCCCCCCCCCCCCTAGAGTTGCTAGGGGTGGGTTACCCCCACAGTGTTTGTTCCCAGATTGTAAGTCATATGTGTACCAAGTTTGGTATAAATTGCTGTAGGCATTCCGGAGTTATGCTGGAACATACATACATACATACATACATACATACATACATACATACATTCATTTTTGGCGATATCTGTGGATGGACAGTGACATTTATAAAACCGGTTCTTAGCAAGCACCTGGGACCTAAGGAGAAGCTACCTGCCAAGTTTCAAGGTTTTAGGCCTTGTGGTTTAAGGAATTTTGTGATGAGTCAATGAGTGAGTCAATCTCCTTTTTTGCCTTTTATATATATATATATATATATATATATATATATATATATATATATATACATACACTGCTCAAAAAAATAAAGGGAACACTTAAACAACACAATGTAACTCCAAGTCAATCACACTTCTGTGAAATCAAACTGTCCACTTAGGAAGCAACACTGATTGACAATTAATTTCACATGCTGTTGTGCAAATGGAATAGACAACAGGTGGAAAGTATAGGCAATTAGCAAGACACCCCCAATTAAAGGAGTTGTTCTGCAGGTGGTGACCACAGACCACTTCTCAGCTCCTATGCTTTCTGGCTGATGTTTTGGTCACTTTTGAAAGTTGGCGGTGCTTTCACTCTAGTGGTAGCATGAGACGGAGTCTACAACCCACACAAGTGGCTCAGGTAGTGCAGCTCATCCAGGATAGCCCATCAATGCGAGCTGTGGCAAGAAGGTTTGCTGTGTCTGTCAGCGTAGTGTCCAGAGCATGGAGGTGCTACCAGGAGACAGGCCAGTACATCAGGAGACGTGGAGGAGGCTGTAGGAGGGCAACAACCCAGCAGCAGGACCGCTACCTCCGCCTTTGTGCAAGGAGGAACAGGAGGAGCCCTGCCAGAGCCCTGCAAAATGACCTCCAGCAAGCCACAAATGTGCATGTGTCTACTCAAACGATCAGAAACAGACTCCATGAGGGTGGTATGAGGGCCCGACGTCCGCAGGTGGGGGTTGTGCTTACAGCCCAACACCGTGCAGGACGTTTGGCATTTGCCAGAGAACACCAAGATTGGCAAATTCGCCACTGGTGCCCTGTGCTCTTCACAGATGAAAGCAGGTTCTCACTGAGCACATGTGACAGACGTGACAGAGTCTGGAGACGACAAGGAGAATGTTCTGCTGCCTGCAACATCCTCCAACATGACCGGTTTGGCAGTGGGTCAGTAATGGTGTGGGGTGGCATTTCTTTGGGGGGCCGCACAGCCCTCCATGTGCTCGCCAGAGGTAGCCTGACTGCCATTAGGTACCGAGATGAGATCCTCGGACCCCTTGTGAGACCATATGCTGGTGTGGTTGGCCCTGGGTTCCTCCTAATGCAAGACAATGCTAGACCTCATGTGGCTGGAGTGTGTCAGCAGTTCCTGCAAGACGAAGGCATTGATGCTATGGACTGGCCCGCCCGTTCCCCAGACCTGAATCCAATTGAGCACATCTGGGACATCATGTCTCGCTCCATCCACCAACGCCACGTTGCACCACAGACTGTCCAGGAGTTGGCGGATGCTTTAGTCCAGGTCTGGGAGGAGATCCCTCAGGAGACCATCCGCCACCTCATCAGGAGCATGCCCAGGCATTGTAGGGAGGTCATAGAGGCACGTGGACGCCACACACACTACTGAGCCTCATTTTGACTTGTTTTAAGGACATTACATCAAAGTTGGATCAGCCTGTAGTGTGTTTTTCCACTTTAATTTTGAGCGTGACTCCAAATCCAGACCTCCATGGGTTAATAAATTTGATTTCCATTGATAATTTTTGTGTGATTTTGTTGTTAGCACATTCAACTATGTAAAGAACAAAGTATTTAATAAGAATATTGCATTCATTCAGATCTAGGATGTGTTATTTTAGTGTTCCCTTTATTTTTTTGAGCAGTATGTATATATATATATATATATATATATATATATATATATTGTTATCACAGGTGAGATATTTGTATATTGTTATACAGATCTTGCTAAACACACTCTGTGAATTCCCAGTTTATATAAGCCTTGTCCTAATGGGCAGGCAGGGAACGAACAGATTTGACAAATTCTGACTCCTCTACCTTTATGACAATGCAGTGATTGTTTGGCAGACATACCTGGCTGATCGGCCATTGGCTTTGTGTTTGCAGGTTACTGTCTCTCCGTCCCGCAGGCCTTGGCACGCAGCAGTCTCCATCATGACACTTAATGATGTGATGGAGATAAAATATTACATTTTAAATTATAATTTTCATAAATGTTTGTAATTTTTGTAATAGCTCGGGATTATAAATAGATGGTATGAATAGGTGAAATATAGGAATATTATTATGTAGTTGTACTGAGTAACGGACATTTTCAGAGATACGTTGTTAAAAACTCATTTAGCATACCTCCCAACATTTACATGTGCCAAATCGAGACAAAATGGAAGCAAATTAGTTTAGGAACAACCATTTTTAGTTGAAACTCCGCCCTTTTCACGTTCTGAAGAATGATTTAGAGTTAGGAGTAAATGTAGCTAGTAGAGGAGGCATCCTAACTCATCTCTAAATATGTGTAATAATAAAGCAGTCCAGTGTATGGGCTACATGCAGAAGCAGCCAGCGTTTCCCTGCATGCCAAATAATGCTACAGCAAAAATCAGGTTACTTACACCTCTTGCACAATAATATGGAGGCAAATGTGCACCTCTTGCTTAGCTTTGCTTCCAATTCCAGATGAGGCCTATAGTGTTTGCCCAGTAGAATGAGTGTTACTTCAAATACTGTGTGTTTTTGTTGTTGTTGTTGTTGTTGTTGTTGTTGTTGTTGTTTTCTGTCTTTTCCCTCTGGACATTAAATTCCACTGACTTTTACTCATTCATATAAAAAGAGCAAATATTTATAGTCTTATTTTAAAAGCTAAAAACAAAGATTTCAAGTTCTCAGCTAAAAAAATTGTTGTGGTTTTTTTTTTTTTTTTTTTTTGGGTGTGGGGGGGGTTCTCCTAAAGTTTAATCTAGGAATATTTTGTGCTCTTGGAAATGTTGTAGTCTCTAAACATAATAGCCCATGTCTGCCCTTGTACGATCATTGGGAACGTATACCACAATTATAACTTTTTACACTTCATTATTTTCTTTAATGAGTGAACTTGTTGGCCTTCGCACTGTTGCTGCATACGTGGGATATTGGTTGGGAGCTGGTACAATGCCTCTGCCCCAGCAGCTTTGTCTGCTCCATACAAAGTAGTGATTTATCTAAAAATAACACTCACATTGTCCTTTTCCTCTTCAGACCCATTAATACGTACTTTAGCATCATGCGAGGTTTCATAGTTTAATCCTTTTTCAAAAGCTTTTCAGAATAAAGGCTCTAAATGGTCCTCAGCATTAATTTGATGTGACTTCTGTACAATATGTTTGAAACCCGTAGACGCACGTTTTTGGAGCTTATGTCTTTTCTTTGGAGCGACCAGCTAAATATTTGATGGAGTCAGTACTATAAGCTCTTCCATTGTGCTCCGTTATTCTATCAACCTTTCAAGAATTTTGTTTTATTATCATCATTACCCCTCTATTTACACCAGATCAGGATCTTACTGCTTCTCACTGTTTTGCAATTGTAATTCAAAGTGTTTTGCTTAACCCATATAACACTGCGGTACTGTGGACATAATCTGTTTAAAGGCTGTTCTAAAGATGTATAAACAATAATGCTGCTTATTTGCAACTCACTTACGATAACTAAATGGCAAAATGCAATGTTTACAGGAAAGCATACAAGTAAAGTGTACTGTTAAGTAATAATGCTGCAGATGTATTAAGCCTGGGGAAGGGATAAAGAAGTGATAAAGTATTTATAAGTGCAAGGTGATAACGCACCAGCCAATCAGCTTCTGTCAATTTACATGTTGAAGCTGATTGGCTGGTGGGTTATTACCTTGCACTTATCACTGCTTTATCACTTCTTTATCCATTCTCCAGGTTAATACATCTGGCCCATTAGGCCTCAAGTTATCAAGTATATTCTCTATATCGGAGTTTCCTGTACTCTGAGTCTGATTCAGATGTGGTTGCAAATGCCGTCGCAGCTGTGTTCCCATACACTGTGGTCGTGCGAAAATATGCAAATGCCGCAGCTGTCTGGATTGGTACTGGCGTACCCACTGGCGGTGTCCCATAGCCGCCATTTGTGTATGATACCCAACCATTAGACGCACATCGGTCCCTCATCAACCTTCCTATGGTCGTGCAGCATGGTCCTCCACTATGCTCCTACGTCAGCATTGCTTTCCTCTCTGAATCAGGAGCTCTGTCCTCAAGGCACATTAACAGTTGAGGTTTTAAAGATATCCATGCTTGAGCATAGATGTTTAAATCAAACTGACAAAGTACTAATGAAGTCACCTGTGCGTAAGTATGGATATCTTGGACTGTTAGGGTGCCTTGAAGACGGAGTTTGGGAAACACTGCTCTGTAGTATAACCAGCAAATGACATATCCCACAGTCCTTAGTGTGTGAAGAAAATAGAACAGATACATGACAAAAAGCTCAAATATCAAACCAGTGTGTCAGTTTGTAAATCCACCAATCTGAACAGACTCTTACTCAGAAGAATATAAAGCCAGGCACTTGTAGCTCTCTATTCTACAATGCCCCACATTAATTTAAAAAAAAAAAAAAAAAAACGCCATCCTAAAATGGCAGCTATCTGTAAAGCCATGAGATTTGGGACATACGAAATTGCCAACCAGGTTAGTTTATTTCAGGTATTTTGCAAACAAATAACAGTCTTTGATAGATTCTAGCTTCCTGTAATGGGCGGGCTTGATTGACATGTTTGTTATTTTGTACATTTATTAACTAGTACTAAATACAATCATGATACAGTTCTAGACCAAACTGGAATCACTGAGTGTGTAACAATGTACATGGAGAGAAGATATTTAGTCCCTAAGAGAAAAATGTGTTGTTTTTCCCCCCCAGTTCTTCATTATATAGAGTGCATTAAACATATATGGTTATGTCATTTAGCAAAATAAATGGAGTCCCTATAATGTAATTTGGGACAATCTTGCTCTTCCAGCACCCTGGTCTCCCACAGCCCTGCTCTGTGAAAGTCAATCACTATTTCTCATTGTTTTGGCTGCTGTGTCTGCAGGAATATATTACATGCTTCCCATTTATGAGAGTTTGCGTTTCCCCGCCAGGAGAGAAATATGTGCTCCCTCTATGTAGGTAAGCAGTGCTGACTTAGAGATGATATTGGTTAATGTAGAGCCTGCTTGAGGCGTTTTATTCATTAAAGCTTTAACCATGAAGCATTTTCTTTCCACCGTTAGACCGAACAGCTTTCCTGCAGTTACAATGAAACAATCCACATCCAACTGCCACTCTGTAACCTCTTCATGCCGGGATGGCTTGCCCCATTAATGACCAGGCCAGTTGTCACACCAGGGATGTGCACGGTTTATTAGTCAAGAACTTTTTTGTTTGTTCATTTGAAAAAGTGACTTCTATTTTTGGTTACATAACAATTAGGGTTTTATTTTGGTGCAATTAGTGCAAATTAACTCTTACTTTTTATGATTAAAAATAGAACAAATGACCATTTGCAAAGTAACTTTTCTGCAGATTGTGCTCTAGCAGATGTTTCTGTGAGAATGTAATTTGCAGGGGTGTAACTAGCATTGTGTGGGGCGGGATGCAGTCAGTATGTTGACAATCACAATGCCGGCAGTGAAACGGTCAACACCATAATGTCAACATGGTTAAATTGTTGACGTATGAAATGTGGACACAATCAAATGTGTAATGTAAGAGTCAGTGTGGACTGTCATGTACCTGTTAACATGTTGGCTGTCAATGTCTGTGTCCGTTTCTGTCAACATGCTTTACCTGTCAGCATTATGGTATCTGTATGATGACTGTCGACAAACAAACCAAACCCCACATTTCAAGATTGTGATGGCGCTTTCTGCACTCCATCGTAAAGGTATACGCACTGCGATGTCTGGTCTGTCAACAGTCCATATCCAATAGGGCCAAGTATTCATTGTATTAGTAGCAACCTCTGACATCAGCACACATTATTACGTACATATATGTTATATACATAAGTTGTTCTGAAACCGTACACATAGGCATACTACAGATTTTACATGGTCTGAGGCTGTTATTGGATACATAGATTAAAGTATGCATGCTGATTTTAAATCTGCAATACCATGAAAAAAAATGTTTTTTGTAGCAACATAAACCACTGTGGCAGACTATCAGACGCATCTCCATCATTAATATTTGTCCTTGGTTTGTTTTTTACAATCTGATTTTCACAGCACTCTTTGTCTGCCATGGCAACCACAGTCGCATGGCTCTTGATGTTGCAAGAGCCCTCCTGAGCTCTGTTTTTGCAATGCCATCCTCCTGCTCCTTCTTCCACCTCTACCTTCTCATAAACAGACCTGCCAGCTGTCTCGATTTTTGCTGGGGAGTCCTACACTTCAGGCACTGTCCCGCCATCCAACTTGTGGGACTCGGTGTCCCGCGGGGAGGAAAAGTTGGGAAATCATTCTCACATGCTGCTCAGCAGTTGCAGGGCAGTGGTGAGTGGATGGCACGTGCATTCAAACAATATAGAGACAGAGAGAGATTGTGGGTAGCCCAGCAGCTCAGGACATGTTTCCATGGGCGTGATCACATTGTGACACCCTACCTACACTACCACACCCCTTTTTGTGCATGCCTTTGATATGCACGCAAAGTCCTGCTCGCCACCTCCCAAAGGTCTCTAAGCTATATAATAAATTTTACTGTCAACCGCTGTTAGCGTGTAAACTATTTTCCTAATCCTATCTAGTCGCATAACAGACCCTACAAAGCAGCTAGCTTTTATCTCAGATACTTACCTTAATTCTTATCCTCCTTTTACACCACACCGGTTAATTTTTTTTTTATTTGTATTTTTTTTTATTAGTATAATATTAATTAATTATTTATTCCTCTCACGGTTACCCAGCAATCTGATACATAATAATTTAATCAAATGATTCATTTGTACCATGTCATTGTTTGACTATAGCACTTGTTTTTCACATTTTCTCTATACAGGAAATCAGTCACCTTTGTAAGCGCATATTTCCTGTATTTACTCTATAGTGGAAATGATGCGCCTAACATGACTTCCGGTCACTAAGCAAATGGTCTAACCGCGGCCTTTTCATATAAATTACAGAGTATGTAACCACGTATTCCCTCTTATAATCTATCAGATTTCTAGTCCTACCCTAACTCCAAACCCCAACCTGACTGTGTTGGAAGCTCGTGCACTGCGGTCCTCTTGCCGCTTCCGGCTGACGTAACTTCCGGTCACGGAGCGAGTGTTCTGGTCACGGCCCTACTATTTGGATTACAGAGTATGTAATCACTCGTTTCCCTTTGCAATTTCAACCTTGCCCTGGCTCCGAAGCCTAACTTGACTATACGTGGAACTCACACGCTGCGGTACACTCGCCACTTCCGGCTTTCGAAACCGGAAGTGACGCGCTAACGATAAGCGTTGCGCCTCAGAATATGCCGGTCACCTTATGACTTCCGGTAATACAGCAAATGCCCGGATCGTGGCCATAACAATTAGACCACATCCATGATGCATACCATTAGTTCCCCGCACAATCAATCTATCATCTAGCTCCACTTACACTTAACCTATGTGTACACTATACATAGACGCATCGGGTTCCGCGCCACTTCCGGCTTTCGAAACCGGAAGTGACGCGTTAATGACTAAATGACGCGCTACAGGGTAGCCAGGTCATCTGAGGACTTCCGGTAACGGATTCAGTACCTCTATCTTGGCCCCAGCATCCAGGCCATAGTATTTACCACTCCCTAACTACGCTTTGCTCAGTCTAATTCACAGGTTTATTAGTCATAATAAGGCTTTTATAATTACGCAATTGACACTACTTCCGGTCTTTTAAACAGGAAGTGATGTAACAGATACCTCCTGTAGATCACATGTTTCATTCCTTCCCATATGATTGGCCCCTAATAGGAGACCACTCCCCTACATTGGCCTTAAATAGACTGTCTTCCACTACTACCTCACACAGTGAACAAGCCACCTTCTGGTGAAACGGCCGTCTGTGTTTAGTGGTGCTGAACAGTGCACGGTTCAGCCCACTCATCCCCTGGTATCGTATATTGGATGAAATAATTATAATTTTTTTCTGACTAATCATTTAATATTTGTTAAAGTCTGCTATTTTACTAATTAACCACAGTGTCTAAATTTCATACATGTTCAGTGATCACTCTTTAGCCTTACGTTTATGTTCCAGATCTTGCTGTATAGATGGATAATTTACATCTGTAAATCGTAACACCTTGTTAAAAAATTTTCAGATTATAGAATATTTCCAATAGGGGCTTCTTTTGTCCTCTGTTCCTTTGTTCTCCAACTTTATACTCTTAGGGGGCATTATTATAATTAAATTTGTAATTCTGATATATACCTCCATAGGAAACTTTAAGATACCTGTGTAATTTCACACTAGTTTTCAATAGGCCCAGGTAACCCGCCTCTCTCATCCACTGTCCGCTATATTATCATATGACGGTGGACAGCAGAAGACGGGCCCTGAACCTGTACGTTTCCTATATCTTACCTTTTTCAGTACTTTCTCATCCTGATGCCGGTCATTAAATCTCTCTGCAATGCAATAGTAACAGAGAGACTGTGCATATATCGATAGATAGCAGAAGTACCCTTTCTGGTATGTGCCAATAACCAGACACCCTCTCATTCACATATATGTGATAATACTGCCATATCTCACTGGTTACGCCCAATCTCACCAGATCTTGGAAGCTAAGCAGTGAAGAGCCTGATCAGTACCTAGATGGGAGACTGCTAGGGAATATTAGGTGCAGTAGTAAAATATCTCTGTTTCCATGTGAAAAGCAGAGGTGTTGGAGCAACCTTTGACCCTTAACGACCTTACATTTTAATCTTTTTTCATTTGTCTATACGTTCCTAGATCAATTTGGATAATTTTTCCTTCACTGTACATGTCGATTAGTATTTAACAATAGCAGATTACCAGATACCAGGTTATATTATCACAATAGGCATGGGCTATTGGACACAATAAAAATTAAATATTTTTTTCTAGTTTGCCATATTAAATGCCTATGTGTCATATGTTGGAAACCTTTTTTCCTGTTATGTTGAAATTGAATTTCTTGGAAACCTTTTTTCCTGTTATGTTGAAATTAAATTTCTGATATTTTCATCGTGGGTGTCACTGTCACCGTACAATACTTATAGAATTTCAGACCTGATACTCCTATTCAAAAAGGAAGGTCAAAATTCTTTTAAACTTTCTTACTATGCATTATGTGTGTGTGTTTGTCTGTGTACCACAATTTTAATACAATATAATTTAAAGTTACGTTTTATTTCTTAAGCGTGCCCCAACACAGAGTCTCTCTTTTTTCTCTGAAATATTGCTACATGCTATTGACTCTGGGTGCACCACCAACAACAGCAACTCCTTGGATACCGATTTCAGGCATCGCTTATGCACATGCACTGTTGGTCTACAAGGGACAAACTTTATAAGAACCCATTACAAAGATATCACTTTAGTCCTGTGCGGCACCAATTTAACTTTTTCACCTCCCAAATGTTGGCAGGTATGCATGACACACTTGAGATCCTTAGACGTTCTCTATAGGAGATTGACTGTCAGGCAGCCAGACAATGGGGATAATTTATCAATTATTATTTGCATGGTATACCCCAAAAAAAACCCGCCCCAATGTGTTTTGTGTCTTTTCTGTTCACTGTAATATCGTACCCCTGCTTCACCTCTGTTTTCATATAAATTCCCATAAGCCTTTGCTATCCATATTTGCACAGCCCACCTATACGTATTGAAGATAATGATGATGATCTGTAGGAGTATATCTGTTCTTGCTGTTTAAAAAGAAATAAAACCTATGTGGGATATTCTGACTGTCGGCATCGCACCAGCTGGGATAACATACCGAATGCTTCCGGTGTTTGAAATAACCTGAAGAAGATGATAGGGAAGAAAGAAAGTTTATTTTGATTTTTTTTTCCATAAAATTGTTTACATTTTATTTGGGACTGGAGGCACTGTAGTGTGAGAGATGGGTTCCCTGTATTTCCCCTACCCATTAACGCTACTAGCTCTAGGGTTTTTGGGCTGTACGTGCTTCTTAAATTTACCTTAACAACATTTCCAAAGGAAACCAGGGGCAGTGACTGTATCCGTCTGTTACTGCCAGACCACTGGCCGCCCTGACTCCCTTGGACTGTTAATAGCATAATAGTAGAACACCCCACTACACACCGTAGCAAACCGTGCCCTCACAGGATTCATTCATGGCCGTGTACCAAGTACATGTACTAGGATCAATTTATTTTAGGTACTTCCAGTCCTCAATTAAATCCCCAAGTGTAATGGGGACAGATTATCATCCTGGGTTCTGATAACAAAACAAAAAAGTTCTGAAATTAGAGTAATAATACATTAAAATCACTTATATAAGTATAGAGAAGTAATAAGTCTTAGTAGAGAACGCCTGGCCAGACACTGGACATTCATGTGAATGGGAGAATATTATCTACTTAGGAGCATTCCATTTACATCAACAGATCTTCCCTTTTATTTCAGAGGTTCCTAATTTATACTCAACGGGCCGTCTTCACATGATATATCATGCCCAATCTCCTTTCTAAAGTGATCCCCGTTATCGCGCATATCGCACCAATAGTAATCAAGTTTAGCTGCGTAAAGGATTGGGCGCCCTCACTGCCCCAGGGGTAGCGAACGGAAATGATTATACCACGCCCGTCAGCAGAAACAGAACGGGTGTGGAAGCGGGTGAAAAGAATTGAATACCACTCATTAAGTTAAAACATGATTTCTTACCTTGTAGCCAATCATATCTCCGTTCCCGGTTCATGAATTAGCCTGGTCTTAGCGCAGCAGCATTGCCATCTGCCTTTACTGTAGGTTCTTTCTTGTTTTGTAATTCAATCACGCTGTTATTTTGTTTCTTATTTTCTATTTCCCAATGTATATGTTCAGAGGAGGCGCACAGGTATGTTGGGGCACATACAACTCTCCCCTATCTTTACTCAATCCAAAATACATGACAAAATACAATTTCTTTATATTGGTACCTGTTCTATGAGCGCTAATTGGACATATTTGGGTATAACGACCATTGGTAGACCCTAGCAAATAAAGTTTCTCTGGCTGGGTCCACAGGATAACATTGGGATATTGTCGAGCGACAGCGAAAATGGCACCAACATGGTCACGAGCTTTCTGGCCTCCCAGGATGCATTGGGGTCTCCTCTATATAGTCCCGCCCACTGACTCAGTCAGATCAGTTTTTTGCTTGGTGCGGCAGGAAGCCGCATGGTCACAGGGCTGCTGTGAGAGCAGCCTCAAGCTTTTATTATTTTATTTTTATAGACTTACTATATTGTTTTTTTGAGCGACTTCTCTTAACAGCGTCTTAAACGCATATGAGACCCCATACTGCCCCACTCGATTACTGCGATCTGTAGATGAAGGACTTTTAGCAGTACCTAGAATCTACCGTAATTCATCTGGGGGTCGAGCTTTTAGTCATGCGGCTCCGACTCTATGGAACTCACTTCCCCGCACAGTGCGAGAGGCCCCAACTATAGAATCCTTCAAAAGTAGACTCAAGACTATTCTGTTTACTCAAGCATTTCCATAATGTCCCTTTTAGTATCTTCATGCTTCTGTATTTTATGAAAATGTACTTCATTTTTTTCTGTACTATATTATGCTATGTATCTGTTAAGCGCCTTGAGTCCTATTGGAGAAAGAGCGCTATATAAATAAAATTATTATTATTATTATTACTAGAAAGAGTCGCTCCAACAACTCCCCACCGGGTCGCAACAGCGCTTACCTTCGGGTATCAGTGCTGCCTCGACGGGCGTCTGTGTCGGATGTTCTAGCAGGTCCAGCAGACGTAACCAGGCTGTGGCCGGAGCATGGGGAGACGGTGAGTCTATGGACTTCCTCTTACTAGAGGGGTCAGGACACAGCTACACTGATTTTGGTGGAGACTACAAACAGTGTGTTGATGCGCTGACCATCAAGAGTGCGACAGCGCTACGCTCCAGGGATCATAGGCGCCAGGACTAGGTAGAGGCCGCGATCCTGGGAGTTTAAGTCAACAGGGGGATTCAGACGCTCTCCTGGCCGTCCCTTCTCCGAGTTCATGGCCAGTTCCCGCGGGTGTCTTGTTTCATGAACTGAATGACCTCACTTCCGGCTCAGACGCTACCACGAGGGTACTCGGTCGCAGCTTAGACGCTGCGGTTGTGTACACTGGAGATAAACCCGCCAGACCGAGTCACAGGCCTTAGCGTCTGCATACACGTGGAAGTCGCTCAGCGTCCGTGTCCGTTGGTGAGCGTCCGTGTCCGTTATCGGTTATCAAGAGCGGCAGTGTACACCATTAGCGTCTGAATCCACTCAGCGTCTTACGAGCGTATTTGCTTGGATATGGAAGTGTGGTGAGTCTCCCTGTATCTCGCTCTACGGAGGCAAGGTATACAGTACTAAAAATTCTCTCTACTTCTTAGTATGCATTGTTAATTTTTAGTACCTATTGCATATGAGACCTGTGTTTCTGTGTTTACTGTGTTTTCTGCATGCTATGTTGAAAAAAGAACCAGTTTAAAACAGAAGTACAATTTTCCTACTTATGTATAAGTTGTTATGGAGGTTGTATTCTCATATGGCAATGTCTAATGCTTTAACATGTGACTGACTGCTAATATGTGTGCTGACTTTTCTGTGTAATGTCAGTCCTGTTCTGACCCTCAAATCAGGTGCACTGTGGTCAGATTGATCTCACCTCTATATACTGACATATAGGGTGATTTTCAGTCACAAATTGTGTAGTCAATAACAGGTTAATACCATGTCTGTGAGCGGCAAAAGTGATGAGGAGAATATATCAAGCACTCCTACAGCTCTAACATGCTTATCTTGTAAGTCAGGGGTAATTGATATGAATCAATTGGTCACTTATGAGGGGTTGTGTGCAAACTGTTTCGCTTTTCAGCGAAGTAAGAAACAGGAGTTGGTTCAACCACCAACAGAGCCACCATGGAATATGTTCGCAAAGACTCTGTCTTCAATAGCTCACAGGTTATCTCCGGTAGCACCACCTCAAGGGTTAGGTTACACTATGAACCCATACATGCAGCTCCCTTCCTATGGTTTGGTTCCAGTAGCCTCTACAAGCAACCAGGGGACAGGTAAGACTAAGACAGATACGTCTGTATGGCAGACTACACAAGATGATACATTGGATGATGATGATGATGATGATACAATAGATTCAACTCCGTTTGATGATCAGTCGCAGAGCTTTAGTTCAGAGGATGTAGCTGAACTTATTAATGCTGTGAAGGCTGTTCTCTCGTTGGAAGAGCCAGCCAAGACCGTGTTAAAAGCTAAAGCACCTGTATTTAAACGAACAAAATCAGTGAAAGCTGAATTCCCAGCGTCAGATGAGCTGACGGAAATGATGGATGAGTCTTGGGCAGCGCCCAGTAAAAAGTATAAGATTCCTAAGAGATGGGATTCTTATTATCCATTTCCTGCTGTGGATTGTTCGAAGAGAGAAGTTCCTCCAAAAGTAGATGCACATGTTCTGCGACTCGTGCATAAATCTGCTTTACCACTGTCATCTACCTCATTGAATGATGTCACAGACAGAAGGGTAGAAAGCCTGTTGAAAAATATTTTTCTCTAGTAGGAGCAGTGGTAAGACCTGCTCTGGCTTCGGCCTGGGTAGCAAAGGCAATGGGCGAATGGATAGAGGAACTAGAGAATGACATCCCTTCTCCTACTAGGGAGCAAGAGGATCGTTTTTGCCAGTTAAGACAATCTGCCCAGTATTTGGAAGAAGCAGCAATTGATGTAGGTACAGTTGCTTCTAAAGCTTCAGCCTTGACAGTAGTCGCTCGCAGAGCAGTTTGGCTACATACCTGGAAGGCAGATGCGGAATCCAAGAAAGAATTGGAAGCATTGCCTTTTGTGGGTAATGTATTATTTGGAAAACCTTTATCGGATATCCTAGAATCAGAGGCTGAATCGAAAAAGGTCAGATTTCCGGCTGCTTATAACCCTAAGTTCAAGGGTTTAAAATTTTGCTCATTTCATTGGCAAAGCAAAGCGAAAGCTAAAGAGGAGCCTAAGCAACCCCAGTTTAAATCCAGGGGTAGGAAGCAGTGGGCTAGCAAAAAGCCAGCTTCCAAACCTGAACAGAAACCGTCAGCCTGAAGAGACGGGCCTCCGCCTGGAGGATTCCAGGGTTGGGGGCCGACTCCTTCTTTTTGCACACATATGGCAACAGTCAACAGCAGATACTTGGATGCAGAAGGTAGTATCTCAGGGGTATGGGTTTCCATTCAGGAGGCAGCCTCCTCAAAGATTTTTTTGCACCAGCCCGTCTCGTATAGAGTCGAAGGCCAATGCCCTGCAAGAAGCAGTCCAAAAACTACTGCAGTCAGGTGTGATTGTCCCAGTACCTCCATCACAAAGGGGACAGGGGTTTTACTCCAATCTATTTCTAATCCAGAAGCCAAATGGGTCATATCGACCAATTCTAAATCTGAAAATGCTGAACAGATACATATGGATCCCGAAGTTCCACATGGAGACGTTACGCTCCATAAGGTTGGCTATGGAACCGGGAGATTACATGGTATCTCTGGATGTACGGGATGCTTACCTACATGTGCCTATAGCACTGTCACATCAGTGTTACCTCAGGTTTGCCATCCTCCAGGAACATTTCCAGTTCCAAGCTCTGCCTTTCGGGCTAGCTACAACACCCAGGGTGTTTACCAAGATCATGGTGGTTATAGCAGCTTGTCTGCGCAAACAGGGGATAAGAATATTCCCATACCTAGACGACCTGTTAATCTTAGCACAGTCGCAAGATTTACTGTTGAGCCATCTTCAACAGACTATAGTTTGTTTACAGAGACACGGGTGGCTCATAAATTGGGAAAAGTCGTCCCTGAATCCGTCACAGCGGATGGTTCATTTGGGGGCCATATTGGATTCAGACCTACAGAAGGTTCTCTTACCAGAGAAAAAGATAGTCAAGGTGCAGGTCATGGCTCAGGAAGCGTTGCAAGCCCAGACAATGTCAGTCCATGCAGCAATGCGACTGTTGGGTCTGATGGTATCAACCTTCGACATGGTGCAATATGCGCAATTCCACTCCAGACTGTTGCAGCACCTTATTCTGACCAAATGGAACGGAAATCATCAGACGATAAAGAAGCAGATGATAAAGATTCCAGTAAACGTAAAAAGGTCTCTAGCGTGTTGGCTACAGACAGACCATTTAAACAAGGGGAGACCCTTTTGGATAAAAGAGTGGCAAGTCCTGACAACAGATGCCAGCCTGCAGGGTTGGGGGGCGGTACTCGGAAGCCTATGGTTCCAAGGAAAATGGACCGCAAGGGAAAGTCGCCTGCCAATAAATTTGTTAGAAATAAGAGCCATTTACTTGGCTCTGGTTCAGGCAAAGGACAATCTACAAGGAAGACCAGTGCAGATCCGCTCAGACAATGCGACGGCAGTAGCATACCTCAATCATCAAGGAGGAACTCACAGCAAGTGATTGATGGAGGAAGTAACTCCCATTCTAAAATGGGCAGAACTCCATCTCCCGGCATTGTCAGCAGTATTTGTCCCGGGTGTACTAAATTGGGAAGCGGATTTTCTCAGTCGGCACACCATTCAGGAAACCGAATGGGCACTACACCCAGAAGTGTTTCAGACACTGGTGAACAGATGGGGTCTACCGGAGATAGACCTTATGGCGTCTCGTCTAAACAACAAGGTTCCGAGGTACGGATCAAGAACGAGGGACCCAGGAGCGGTCCTGGTAGATGCACTGTCAGTTTAATGGAGGTTTCAGCTGGCATATCTGTACCCTCCAATATCTCTGTTACCCAGAGTAGTGAGAAAGATAAAACAGGCAAAAGGAGCAATCATTCTAATAGCTCCAGCTTGGCCAAGAAGGCATTGGTACACAGATCTGTTGAGAATGTCCATGGAAGCACCGATACTGCTCCCTCAACGTCCAGATCTGTTAATGCAGGGTCCTTGTCACAGTCATCTGGATCGCCTATCTTTGACGGCGTGGCTGTTGAAACCTCTATCCTAGAGGCTAAAGGATTTTCGAAACAAGTAATCCAAACTATGCTTAGAGCAAGAAAGCCTTCTTCGGCCCGTGTGTATCATAGAATATGGCAAGCCTATATTCATTGGTGTACTGGAAAAAATTTCAATCCAAGATCTTTTAAAGTAGCTAGGATTTTGGATTTCCTTCAGGCAGGATTGGATAAAGGGTTGAAAATAGCTTCCTTGAGGGTTCAAGTCTCAGCGTTAACTGTATGGTTTCAGCAGAAAATTGCTGATTTACAGGATGTATGTACGTTTTTTCAAGGAGTAGTACATATTCAACCTCCATTTGTTCCTCCTGCAGCTCCCTGGGATTTGAATTTAGTTCTTAAATTTCTCCAGGGTCCTTTGTTTGAACCACTTGAGAGAGCAGATCTTAAGTGGTTAACGGTTAAAGTTCTTTCTTTACTGGCAATGGCGTCAGCCAGAAGAGTGTCAGATTTAGGAGCATTATCATGTAAGTCTCCTTTCCTAAGTTTTTTTCCAGACAGAGCAGTTCTCAGAACGAGATCTAGCTATCTTCCAAAGGTGGTATCAAAGTTTCACCTGAATGAAGAGATTGTAGTCCCAGCTTTTCAGGTATCTGGACTATCTGCGGGAGAAGCGTCGCTGGACGGGGTCCGGGCTTTAAGAATCTACATAGATTTTACTAGTGCCATCAGGAAAACAGATTCTCTCTTCATCCTCTACGGATTCCATAGAAGAGGATGGCCTGCTAGTAAACAGACGCTGGCGAGATGGCTCCGAATGGTAATATCAGAAGCTTATTCTCATGCAGATTTCCCTATTCCGGCTAATGTCTTTGCACACTCTACACGTAAGGTAGGTCCTTCATGGGCAGCACAACAGGGTGCTTCAGCAGAACAGATATGTAAGGCAGCCACATGGTCTTGCATAAACACATTCATTAGACATTATGCCTTGGATACTTTTGCCTCTCATGACGCAGACTTCAGGCGAAAGGTCCTCCTGTGCAATCAGGAGCGTCCCCACCACTAAAATGGCTTTTGGAATCCCAATCTTATCCTGTGGACCCAGCCAGAGAAATATACGTTATGGTAAGAACTTACCGTTGATAACGTGATTTCTCTTATGTCCACAGGTATCCACAGGGATCCCACCCTGACGCATCTGATTTGAGGATCTAGACAATCACTAAAACCTCTTCCTTCTTGTATGGAAGGGTATGCATGTGTGTTCTTATCGCCTAAACAGGTCTCTACCTGATGTTCCTGCCTAAAATCGCTGTGGAAAGAACTGATCTGACTGAGTCAGTGGGCGGGACTATATAGGGGAGGCCCCAATGCATCCTGGGAGGCCAGAAAGCTCGTGACCGTGTTGGTGCCATTTTCGCTGTCGCTCGACAATATCCCAATGTTATCCTGTGGACATAAGAGAAATCACGTTATCAACGGTGAGTTCTTACCATAACGTATATTTCCTTATTACCACAAATTCTGGGCAGATTGTAAATAATAATATAATATGCTCTTAGATTTTGGATGGGCGTGTCCAAACTCGAAGCTAAATCACAGTGTAAAAATATAGCTGTCCAACATTTTCTGGCTGCATGCAAAAGCAGCCAGTATTTACCCTGCATGCTAAAACAATAAATGCATTTGTACCCCTTACGTTACAGCACGATATGTTCCAGATATAAAGATGCTTGCTTTTTATGCTGTGCTCCCAAGATTCAGCCCCCAATGTCTCTTACTCAGAAATAACAAGCAATTCTTCCCATCACAGAGCATCTTAGAAGTGTACATAAAAAGGCTCCACTTTCCCTGTGTCTGAACACTGATGAGCTGGCTGGAGGTATTTTAATTTTTCATCAAAGGAACCCTTGAGGTGGAAAGTTAAAGAAGACTGCATTGCTTTAGAGTAGACAAAATGTCGCTTGCATTTTGCTGCTCACTAGTTTGATATACTCATTTGCTGATGTGAAACGACGAGAGCTTAGAAAGCACTTTTTCCCTCTGTTTACAGACCAAGTGGGGCCTTGCAAAACCCAGTCAGCAGGTCATTAACTCTGGAGAAAACAGCTTGCATTAATATGCTCTAATCCAGTATAATTAGTCAAATTACTGCACGCCGGCCAGCTTGTCATGTGTTGTCAGATTTGGCATGCAATCTGGATAGCCAAGGTCCCTCTGGAATGCCACCCCGGATCACGGGAAACTGCTTGTTTGCAACAGTGCTGATCTTCTGATGAAGTGAGCAAGCTGACTTTACTGGCATAGAGACCCTCGCCCAATTATGGCGAAATACTCTTGTAGTAACCAAAGGTTGTTTTTTTGTTTTGTTTTGGGTTTTTGTTTTTTGTAAACCACACATAATATATCTAAAATAAATAATAATTAGGAATATTTAGACACAGGTTACATTGACAAATTCTGATATAGCATGGCCAGTTTAATGGTTAGCATTACTGCCTCACAGCACTGAGGTCATGGGTTCAAAGCCCACCATGGCCCTAACAGTGTGGAGTTTGTATATTCTTCCTGTACTTGAGAGGGTTTCCTCCGGGTACTCCGGTTTCCTCCCACACTTCAAAAATAAACTGCTAGGTTAATTTGCTTCCAACAAAATTAACCCTAGGGTGAATGTGTGTGCGTGTACATGTGGTAGTGAATATAGATTGTAAACTCCACTGGAGCAGGCAGTGTGTACCAGCGCTGACTGTGTTAGGAAATATTACATATAAACTTGAATATGAATTATTCACAGGACGGTAGGTATTAAAAATAAAGTCTGGAGGACACAGAAATTATTATTTGGACTCCCATCATCTTTCTACCCTGGTATACAATTGGGGTGTAGTATGTGTTGCCAGCGGTCAGGCTCCCGGCAACCAGCATACCGGCGCCGGAATCCCGACCGCCGGCATACCGACAGCTGGGCGAGCGTAAATGAGCCCTTTGCGGGCTCGCTGCGCTCGTCACGCTATCTATCCTCCCTCCAGGGGGGTCGTGGACCCCCAAGAGGGAGAAAAGATGTCTATATGCTGGTGGTCGGGATTCCGGCGCCGGTATACAATTGGACTGCACTGTTCTTTGAACTAACCAGCATTTAGAGAGGAACCGAAGCCACCCCCTATGCCAAGCTACTGCCCATTGCTGGATGAAATTGGGGACTCAACTAGGACTCCATCGCTTGCACACTAATCACCTCTGACAATTCCATGTGGATGTGACTCCAGAGAATGTCCTAGACAGGGTATGATATTGCTATCAATAGGAGTCAAATTAATGTGTCATCTTTTTAATGATTTTCCCTTGCTAACTAGCACTGTGACAATATTAAAATTTTTTTTATATATTTATTGTGTTTATTAAATTTACTTTATTTTTAATACCTACCGTCTTGTGAATAATTCATATTCAAGTTTATGCGTAATTTTAAATAAATAACTGGCAATAAATATACTAGTATATTGGACTTATGCCTGATCACCTCACTCTCTCCCCTTGTTCCGCCCCTTCACTCTTTCCTCTCTGTCCAGCTCGCCCCCTCGGTGCTGTTCTGCCCTTCCCTTATTGTAACTGCCTCACCCAACAGCCAACCAGGGTCTGTCCCGTCTCCCTCGCACGCGTACTCATTGAGGAGACGAGATAGACCTTCTGAAATTATTACATAGATTTGTTGCTTCTGATGTTTTGTGACATAAGTAATTTGTATAGAGAAAGTAAGTCTTTTTTTTTAATTTTTTTATTTAAGACTTCTTTCTTCTCATATGGGTATGAATAAAAGACAGCAGAGTTCAGTAAACTTTGCATCACTAAATTAAGGAAACGCAAAGGGATACTTTAAAATACAGATATTCTATTATTAGTGTAGAGATATGCAGAATCAGATTAACTCTGTTCTTTTCGCCAAACTTCATCCTATTGGCTATCCAAAACACGTGAGAGCCGATAACTAATAATATGCCATTTTTTTAGATTCGAGTAAATCCGAACCTGCATGTCTCTACTATAAGCACTTAAGAAATGCAAAACATTGCACTATATGAAGAAAGATTAGGTTAAAATGATTGGTTCAGTATTGTGCAGTACCTGCCTGCAGGTGGAGGTGGAGGTGGAGGTGGAACACTGTCTTTATATCTCTATTACCGCTTTCAGATTGCAGTGCCGTGTCGCACCCAGAATTTGGAAACGGATCCTTCCTGGGTGCGACCTGGCATTGTACCCTTTCACCCTGGCTTCCCGGCCTGGCAATATGCTAGGTCGGGTTGCCATCAGGGGTGGGTGCGGAGGCGGGCGGCGCTGGGAGATGAGATCATCTCCACGCCGCCTCTTCATATACTGTGAGCAGGTCCCGGGTCACATCGACCCAGCAACTGGTTCACACTGCACCTGACCCGGGAATAACCCTTCTTTATTTTCGAGTTGAAATAACGGGTCAGGCGACCCGGGAATTCGGGACTGACCCCTTTTACACCTCACAGTGATCCGTGTCGACCCGGCAAAATACCGGGTTGATACCGGGTTATTTGTGCAGTGTGAAAGGAGTATATGTGATGTACTGAATTCTTCTATTTCCATATCAAAGCAACATTTAAGCCTGGGAAGGAACTATATATCGCAGTGGGTGTAATGATTATAGTGTCTGTCAATTACATTTTATAACCTTATTATTTATTTATTAACAGTCTCTTATATATTGCGGAAAATTCCATTGCGCTTTACAATTGGAAACAAGCAGTGGCGGCTCCAGAGGTTGGGCTGCAGCGCAATCCAAAATTCAAATAGAGGAGACACTCCTACTGCCATTGAGTCAGTTTGGAATGACAGTTGGCAGTTGGTGTGGCACCCCTATATGAATTTTTGACTGGAGACACCATCGGAATCAAGTGATAAAACAAAACTGTGTAATAACAGATAGTCATAGAGGTAGTAAGGCCCTGCTCACCAGCTTACAATCTACTCACCAGGAGGGCCACTGCCTTGATCTTGTGTTCACCAGGCTCTGCTCAGTTTCCGAATTCATTAACACTCCTTTCCCTCTCTCTGATCACAACCTGATCACCTTCACAATCTCTTCTATTACTCTAAATTCTATGACACTAAAAACAAGCAAGCCTCCTCTAACTCGCAGAAATACTAACAACATAACTTTTCAACAACTTTCCACTTCTCTGCAACAACTGCTCTTACCAATTTCTACATTTACCAAACCTGAGACTGCTGTATCCCACCTGCACCAGACTCTAGAGCATGCCCTTGATTAAGTGGCTCCAGCTACTCATCACACTCCACGTAGGCTTAGATGCCAACCATGGCACTCTGAATCAACAAGACACCTACAAAAACTGTCACATAAAGTAGAACGTCGGTGGCATAAATCTCAGAATCCAAGTGACTTTCTCACATATAGGACCACCTACCACTCCTATCGTCAGGCCCTGGACACTGCCAAACAAACATATTTCCAATCTCTCATCTCTTATCATGCCACCAACCCCAAGCGACTTTTTAATACATTTAAATCACTTCTTTACCCTCCCTCACCTCCCCCATTAGCTACTATCAGTGCACAAGAACTTGCTTCCTACTTCAAGGATAAGATTGATAAAATCCGAGATGAAATGGTATGCTCTAACTCGGCCAGTGGCCTGCTCAATTCCCTACCTGATCCCTCTGGCACTTTCTCTTCATTTGATCCCACAAGTGAAGATGAAGTATCAACACTCTCTTCATCCTCCTACTCCACTACCTCTCCCCTTGATCCTATACCCACACAAGTCAGTAAAAGTTTGTCTCCTGTGCTTATCCCAACCTTAACTAAAATCTGTAATCTCCCTCTCTCTACTGGTATCTTTCCTTCTCTGTTTAAACATGCAGTCATTACTCCCATTCTAAAAAAACACAACTCTGACCCAAACGCACTCTCTAACTACCGTCCCATTTCTCAGCTACCATGTCCCTCCAAGCTACTTGAGAGACTTGCCTACACTCACCTTACACACTTTCTTAACTCCCACAACTTATTGGACCTACTTCGGTCAGGCTTTCGTGCCCAACACTCCACAGAGACGGCACTGACCAAAGTAGTGAATGATCTTGTCACTGCTAGATCGAAAGGCCATTACACACTACTTATACCCCTTTCACATCACACAAATAACCCGGTATCGACACGGCATATTGCCGTGTCGACACGGGTCAGTGTGCGATGTGAAAGCACATTCTGCGAATTAGCGGGTCGCCTGACCCGGTAATTCAACCCGGTATAAAAGAAGGATTATACCCGGGTTGAATACCGGATCAGGCGCAGTATGAATGGGAGCCGTGTCGATGCGACATGGTTCCCATTCACAGCATAGGGAGAGGCGGCGCAGGAGATTAGGTCATCTCCCAGCGCCGCCTCCAACCCCGTCCTGCTGCTGCTGCGCGCCCCCCCCCCCCCCCCCCGCTGCTATGGCAACCGACCCGGTATATTGCCGGGTCGGAAAGCCAACAAAAGCAGAACAAATGCCGGATCCCACCCGGTAAGGACACGTTTCTCTTACCGGGTGGGATCCGGCATTTGCGATCTGAATGCGGTATTATTATTCTAGATCTCTCTGCTGCTTTTGACACTGTTGACCACTCTCTTCTCATACAAACACTACAATCCCTAGGTCTTCAAGACACAGCCCTTACTTGGTTCTCATCCTACCTATCTAATCGCTCTTTCAGTGTTCACTTCTCTGATTCTACCTCTTCTTCTCTACCTCTATCAGTTGGAGTACCGCAAGGCTCAGTCTTGGGTCCTCTGCTGTTCTCAATCTATACCTCATCTCTTGGTAAACTAATCAGCTCCTTCATTTGTATGCTGATGATACTCAAATCTACCCATCCTCCCCAGACTTATCACCATCTGTATTGGCTCGTGTCACTGGATGCCTGTCTGGCATTTCATCTTGGATGTCATCTCGCCACCTCAAACTCAACATTTCCAAAACAGAATGTATTATTTTCCCACCAGCCAAGAGTAGTTACCAACCTGATATCTCCATAACTGTTGACAATGCGACTATCCACCCTACCCCACAAGCTCGCTGCCTAGGTGTCACCATTGACTCTGAACACATTCAATCTGTCTCGAAATCATGTTATATGCACCTAAAAAACATATCCAAAATACGCCCTTATCTTACACAAGACACTGCAAAAACTCTAATCCATGCACTCATCATCTCCTGCATTGATTATTGTAATAGTCTCCTTACTGGTCTTCCCAAACATAGTCTCTCACCACTATAATCCATTTTAAATGCAGCTGCGAGGCTAATCTCCCTCGCTAGACGTTCATCATCTGCTGATCCGCTCTGTCAGTCCCTCCATTGGTTACCGGTATTCTACCGTGTTAAATATAAAATACTTACATACAAGGCTGTTAACCAAACTACACCATCATACATCTCCTCACTCATCTCAAAATATCTCCCTACCAGACCTCTCCTCTCTGCTCAAGATCTGCGTCTCGCATCCACATATATTACCTGTTACCACTCAAAATTACAGGACTTTACCCAGGCTTCACCCACTCTGTGGAATGCCCTCCCACGCACAATAAGACTCTCCTCTAGTCTCCAAACCTTTAAACATTCCCTGAAAACTCATCTCTTCAGACAAGCCTACCAATTTCCAGACCCACCTACATAACCTTCAAAGCTTCCCTATCCAGTTACCTCCTCTCTGTACAGTCCACATAACTTCACATATTTTGTCTTCCAACATTGCTGGGTGATCATATAACCCATTAAGAACCTAGCAATCTGGTGGACCATTATGTAACAGGTAGCATCTATCCTTGTGTATCAATGCCTATTTCCCTATAGATTGTAAGCTTGCGAGCAGGGCCTTCCTACCTCTGTGTCTGTCTGTCTTTGCCCAGTTTATTTTCTATAACTGTTGTTCTAATTGTAAAGCGCAACGGAATATGCTGCACTATATAAGAAACGGCTAATAAATAATAAATAATATAGGGAAATAGGCATGGATACACAAGGGTAGGTGTTATCCCTTGCATAATGGTCCACCAGATTTCAAAGGTTCTTGGTGGGTTATATGATTTGACCACACAGCAATGTAGGCCTTAGATGAGGAGGATGGGAAAGTGTTAATTTGAGTTATGGTTTTTAGCCATTTATGTGCAATCCTTTAATTGCAAAGATGTGAGACAGAGAGACTATGATACAAAAAGACACACAATATCAAAAAATATGCTAGGATCCTACTCGCATGGAAGTACCCTGCCCCCCCTCCACACACACACACACACACACACACACACACACACACACACACAAAAACATTGACTACAAACTATCAATGCTTTGAGTGGGAGCACAGACAATTCTGAGATTTGGAAGACGTTTTCAGGAGACCTTTCTGTATTCCTCGGTCTAATTTTGCCTTCAAGTTGAAAAAAAAAGCATTGATGCCAAGAAATCTTTCACCAACATAGATGGTCAATGTCCATCCTTAGCTCCATTCAGCGTGACTTTCTACGTGCGTTGCGGCCAGTGGTGGCTCCACCTGAGGTGGATACTACGCTCTAGGCAGACAGTTTCGGAGTCACTGTGTAAGACCTCTCCTTGCTTCACCGTTAGCAAATTGCACGATCACAAACACATTGCTGGTTTACTTTAAGCATCTCTTGCTGTCAAATCTCGTGCAGTACCTGGCGGTATCCCTGACATGGGACCACTGCAGTTTTGCCAGTAGGTAGAGGGAGGGCTGGGGACTGAGACTGTGTTTTGTAAATTAATATTTAACTTTTTAGAAGTGTGGCTTTTGGGCTGCAAAGCTAATTTTATTGAATAGGCTTATTCTGTTCTTTGAATACTTACAAAAAAAAAATGTAAAGAATAATTACAATTACAAATGACCAATTACAGCATGAATCAAACGACTAAAGTACTAAAATGCCTTTTTTTTTTTTAAGAAGGATATTAAACGATGAAAGGGACACATTAGCATACATTTACAAGAGCTCTATGTCCTGGCTCCCTGATAAAAAACCATTTTACCTATGCATTAACACCAGATTGCTTGTTGTGCTTTTGGCAATGACAGATAAGTCTGTGTAATTCCCCTCCACAAGGAAAATGATGCTCCAGATTCCAAATCCATCCTGAAGATGTCACTGACAATAATCTTCAAAGTACGGCCAGCGAGAGTGGGCTGTGTGTTTGCTGGATGATATACTACAAATGACAGGAAGAATTATGCCAGAGACGACGAATCTGTAACATATTATTAAGCAATTTCATGTGAATAACAGGGATAAAAGGATAATGGATGAGGGTGTCATTATTACCTTGGTGAAGAGAGTAAGCGAATGCAAAGGTAGGACGACAAGATTAATTGAGGGACGGCAAGCCGTTCATCCCTCATCAGCTGTTTTCTGAGGCATTCTCCTGAAATCTCCCTTCCCTCCATATCAAAACAAAATGGTTGCAGTTGGCATTTTAATTCACCAGACGAGCAGTAGCCATAAAATAAACAGGTCACATATCAGCCTCGTTTTAATATATTACCCGTAAATAGCTCAATGAGGAGCGAACTGTCTCAAATCCCACACACAAAAACCAGCTCAGTTCACATGTGAGTGTCAGGCCACTTAGCAAGGTATTCTGGAGAGGCCTAAAGCCTTAATTGTGCTTTAAAACTGATCTGCAATGTAGCATTCAGGCAATTACTTATAAATTTTTATCAGATATTTTACATTTGCATTGTCCAGGGATGGCTGAAGGAGTAGGGGGGAGATTTACTATGCCGTGGAGTCAGAGCCGGCCCTAACCAATATGATGCCCTAGGCAAGATTTTGGCTGGTGTCCCTTAGCACCGCCGCTATTTCTGCAGGAGATGCCTGGCATGAGTCAGCTGGCAGCTCTGCTAACATCGGGTACCTTTTGTTTATGAAAATGCATCTTATTTGCATTACTATGTGGCTAGGGTGCACAAGCAGCTTCTGCTGATTAAAATAATATGCGGCATGCCTATATACTGTGTGCGACTGCGGCTGTATTTGCATATGAAATGCTACATTGCAGTGATTTCCAGGAATACACTGCAACGTAGCATTTCGTATGCAGATACAGCCGCAGTCACACACAGAATATAGGCATGCCGCATATCATTTTAATCAGCAGAAGCTGCTGGTGCCCCTTAGCATACCAAATGCCATAGGCATTTGCCTAGTTTGCCTATGCCTAAGGCCGGCCCTGCGTGGAGAGAGATAAAGTACCAGCCAATCCACTCCTAACTACTATGTTACAGGCTGTGAGCCTGATTCATGCTTGTACGCAAAGCAAAAAAAAATTCTGTGCAGGATAAATACTGGCTGATTTTGCATGTACTGTAGTCCACAAATACTGGGCAGCTTTATTTTTACACACAATTTAGATTTCAGTTTGAATATACTCCACTCAAATCTAAATCTCCCTGCACATGTTACTTCTGCCTCACCTGCATGTTACCCAGTTGTGTGCTTTTTCGCTTTGCTTAAAAACAGGAATCAGGCCCTCGGTTTGAAAAATGACAGAAGCTGATTGGTTGGTAGTTTATCTCTGTTCACTTTATCATTCTCCATGGCTTAGTACATCCATGCTTCCTAACTGTCCCGAATACAGTGAGATAGTCCCGCTAATTGTATACTGTCCCGCTCGCGGGTGGGGTGGGTGGGGGTTGGGAGAGCCAGTGATCACCGCTGCTCTGCACAGCAAAGCAGCCGGTGGTCGCTGAATAGATGTGTGCCTGGCATCTATTAGTGTAGGGAGTGGAGCCGGGGCTGCCCAGCCATTCAGTGAGCGCTGGGCACGCTCCCAAAATGCAAAATGTCGAAACCGGGGGTTGCTGCACTAGGCCCCACCCCCTGCACCAGAGGCCCCACCCCTCCAGACGAAGCCCAGTACCCTTTCTGGCCGTGGATGCGCCAGAAACATAGCATGTCCCAACTCTATCCACTGCAAAGTTGGGAGGTATGGTACATCTACCAATAAGCATGTTAATGATCCGTTATACTGTTTAATAACAGCTTATACTCAATAAATGAGACAATACTCATTCTGTGGTTTATAGTTTTTCCATTGCACATTTTACTGTAGATTATTAACATTTGTCACATTTTATTAAGCTTGTTTTATGTTACAGTACATACAGTAGATACTATTATTCCTTTCCTCAAAGAAGTATACCATGTATTTGGAGACCCAGGAAAATCACTCTTGTGTAATGAACAGAGCATGCTGGGTGTTGTAGTTGAGCACCAGCTGGATAGTCACGTTTCCCATCCCTGTTGCACAGCAATTAAGTTGTTGCAGCTCATAGAGGTTCCGTCAAACACAACATACTGTGCCACTTGTTTAATATAATTTTCAAAGCTGCTTGAATTGGTTCATTCATAGATTTCAAGGCTTGCATCATTGCAAATGTTACCATCTCACCATTGTTAGGCTGCGGGAACTAGAGAGGAAGGAGCATAATTTATTACATTACAAGTACCCCGGTCAGATGACATCACTCATCACTGAGTGGGATGTGATTAAGTATCACAACCGAAGACTTGCTAACTTATGTCTTTAAAGAGAACCTGTTAAACAACAAGACAGGTATCTGTAACACCAAAGATTTGTGTCAAAGATTATGGGGTATATTCAATTAGGGTCGAAAACTGCCGTCTGTCGGAATGACGGCAGTTTTCGACTTTTTAAGGTCGAATAGTGATTCGACCTATTCAATCCCTGCAGTTTTTATTCGACAAGTCATGGAATTCGACTTGTCAAATAGTACGTGAATCGGCGGGAATAGCTGCCGATTCACATACTTTTGAGTGAAACGGGGCCAAATTCGACAGGATTTGGCCCGTTTCCGACCATCTCAATCCGACATAATAAAATGTCGGACTGAGATGTGGGACCCAGAAGAGGAGGCGAAGGGGGGGGCAGGTAGACGGGGGACAGCTGCGGGCATACAGGGGAGAGCAGCTCTTCAGCAGGATGTCTCACAGCTGCGCCGCTCACGGCAGCGTCCATCCGGCTCCAGCAAGTGAGGTCACGCTTGCTGGAGCCAGGTGGACACTGCCGTGAGGTCTGGCGGCTGTGTGACATCCTTCTGCAGCGCTGCTCTCCTCCGTCTGCACGCGGCTGTCCCTGCTGGTCTCCCCCCTCTCCTCCCTCTCCGGTTCCTCATCTTAATTCGACTTTTTAAAACTCGAATTGAGATGAGATTGAATAGGGGTTGTCGGATCCATTCTGACAAATGCATGTCGGAATGGATCCGACCCTAATTGAATATACCCCTATATTCTCAAAATAGAAGGAATCTTATATACTAATTGTATTAATGGCTGAGGTTGCAATGACTTTTATTCCTAAACCACCAGCGTGCTTGTTAAACCTATCTCCTTGTGTACTAAAAGCAGGATAGACTGTACACTGTAAGTGGGACCCAGAGGAGGAGGAGGAGGGGGGGGGCACAGGGAGTCGGGGGATAGTTGCGGGCATACAGGGGAGAGCAGCGCTACAACACAGCGCTGCAGCAGGATGTCTCACAGCCTAACTTACAATGATGCATTCTATTAACAAATGATTTTATATGGTAGATAACTGGTTTTGAATATTTAATTTCATTAAGGCAGCAATAATTTACCGCTGCTGATAGATTCCATTATTAGCCCCGATGCTGGCACTTATCGGGGATTAGCATAATCCCCAATAAATAGCCCTTCAGAGCCGTGATAACACATGGGTCAGGAAATGTATCGCCCGCAAGTAGGAGTTTTCAGCCAGAAAAAACGGACTTTAATAGGATAGCCAAATACTCACCATTGGGCTAAAATCGCGAAAAAGCCATTTTTTTTTTCTGTCCAAAAAATGAATAGGGTACCCCCTAAGGACCCTCCTAAGAGTCATCTATTTCACCTTTACAGTGATAAAAGATGATTGTAAAGAGCAACTGAACAATAAACCCATGCTGGGACAGTGACTTCGATAAGAAGCTTCCAGGTACACGGTCTACAGTAAAGTACTAGCTATTACTTTACTTCCGGGTTCTGTCGCAGCCTGTTCTCTGTGTGATGGCTGCACGTCTATTCCGGGTTCTGGCCCAGCCTGTTCTCTGTGTGATGGCTGCACGTCTATTCCGGGTTCTGGCCCAGCCTGTTCTCTGTGTGATGGCTGCACGTCTATTCCGGGTTCTGTCGCAGCCTGTTCTCTGTGTGATGGCTGCACGTCTATTCCGGGTTCTGTCGCAGCCTGTTCTCTGTGTGATGGCTGCACGTCTATTCCGGGTTCTGTCCCAGCCTGTTCTCTGTGTGATGGCTGCACGTCTATTCCGGGTTCTGGCCCAGCCTGTTCTCTGTGTGATGGCTGCACGTCTATTCCGGGTTCTGTCGCAGCCTGTTCTCTGTGTGATGGCTGCACGTCTATTCCGGGTTCTGTCGCAGCCTGTTCTCTGTGTGATGGCTGCACGTCTATTCCGGGTTCTGTCGCAGACTGTTCTCTGTGTGATGGCTGCACGTCTATTCCGGGTTCTGGCCCAGCCTGTTCTCTGTGTGATGGCTGCACGTCTATTCCGGGTTCTGTCGCAGCCTGTTCTCTGTGTGATGGCTGCACGTCTATTCCGGGTTCTGTCGCAGCCTGTTCTCTGTGTGATGGCTGCACGTCTATTCCGGGTTCTGGCCCAGCCTGTTCTCTGTGTGATGGCTGCACGTCTATTCCGGGTTCTGTCCCAGCCTGTTCTCTGTGTGATGGCTGCACGTCTATTCCGGGTTCTGTCCCAGCCTGTTCTCTGTGTGATGGCTGCACGTCTATTCCGGGTTCTGTCCCAGCCTGTTCTCTGTGTGATGGCTGCACGTCTATTCCGGGTTCTGTCGCAGACTGTTCTCTGTGTGATGGCTGCACGTCTATTCCGGGTTCTGTCGCAGCTTGTTCTCTGTGTGATGGCTGCACGTCTATTCCGGGTTCTGTCGCAGACTGTTCTCTGTGTGATGGCTGCACGTCTATTCCGGGTTCTGTCCCAGCCTGTTCTCTGTGTGATGGCTGCACGTCTATTCCGGGTTCTGTCGCAGCCTGTTCTCTGTGTGATGGCTGCACGTCTATTCCGGGTTCTGGCCCAGCCTGTTCTCTGTGTGATGGCTGCACGTCTATTCTGGGTTCTGTCGCAGCCTGTTCTCTGTGTGATGGCTGCACGTCTATTCCGGGTTCTGTCGCAGACTGTTCTCTGTGTGATGGCTGCACGTCTATTCCGGGTTCTGTCGCAGACTGTTCTCTGTGTGATGGCTGCACGTCTATTCCGGGTTCTGTCGCAGCCTGTTCTCTGTGTGATGGCTGCACGTCTATTCCGGGTTCTGTCGCAGCCTGTTCTCTGTGTGATGGCTGCACGTCTATTCCGGGTTCTGTCCCAGCCTGTTCTCTGTGTGATGGCTGCACGTCTATTCCGGGTTCTGTCGCAGCCTGTTCTCTGTGTGATGGCTGCACGTCTATTCCGGGTTCTGGCCCAGCCTGTTCTCTGTGTGATGGCTGCACGTCTATTCCGGGTTCTGTCGCAGCCTGTTCTCTGTGTGATGGCTGCACGTCTATTCCGGGTTCTGTCCCAGCCTGTTCCCTGTGTGATGGCTGCACGTCTATTCCGGGTTCTGTCGCAGCCTGTTCTCTGTGTGATGGCTGCACGTCTATTCCGGGTTCTGGCCCAGCCTGTTCTCTGTGTGATGGCTGCACGTCTATTCCGGGTTCTGGCCCAGCCTGTTCTCTGTGTGATGGCTGCACGTCTATTCCGGGTTCTGTCCCAGCCTGTTCTCTGTGTGATGGCTGCACGTCTATTCCGGGTACTGGCCCAGCCTGTTCTCTGTGTGATGGCTGCACGTCTATTCCGGGTTCTGGCCTAGCCTGTTCTCTGTGTGATGGCTGCACGTCTATTCCGGGTTCTGGCCCAGCTTGTTCTCTGTGTGATGGCTGCACGTCTATGAAACAGAGGAGTATGCAGGCTGCCGGGAAAGGATCAGAAGATCCCTGGTTTGCTGGGCTTTATGGTAAATACCTGCTTATGTCACTTTCAGATGGCATTATTTAGCAGAGACCATAACCCTGACCCGGGGTGGGTGGTGCCTAAACCTAACCCCCTCCCCACAGCCTAAACCTAACCCCCCTCCCCACAGCCTAAACCCAACCCTCCCTCCCCCGCAGCCTAATGGGCCCTTCACACTATGCGATCTGCCGCCGAGCTGCCCGACGGCAGATATGGCCAACGGACGACCCGGCGGAAGGGGGTGGGGGCAGTGACGGGGGGAGTGAAGTTTCTTCACTCCCCTCAGTCACCCGGCTCCATAGCAGTGCAGGCAAATATGGACGATATCGCCCATATTGGCGTGCATGCACAAGCGACGGGGCACCAACGATGAACGAGCGCGGGGCCACGCATTGTTCATCGCTGGTGCCTCCACACTGAAAGATATGGACGGTATCTCGTTCATTAATGAACGAGATTGTTCATATCTTTCAGTGATATCGCCCAGTGTGTAGGGCCTATAACCCTAAACATCCCCAGCAGTGCTTAAACCTAAACCCCCCTCCTGACAGTCCCTACCTACTTACAATCAGGATGCCGAGTGTTAGGATTGCAGCGTTGGCTTTTCATCTGCTGTTGGAGTTCCGACGCCGGCAATCTGGGCACGTGTCGGGGATCCTGACCGCATCCCCTTAGGATAAATAATTCCCTATGTTTCTAGTAATATTAGTTGTATGTATTTTTTTTTTAGATCCTAAATATTTCTTAATATGTTAGAATGAAGAGCGTCTATTAATTGTTACTAAGATTTCTTACAACAAAGAACATGGTTATTAATACTATAAAACCTATTACTGCTCGATATCCGTTACATATGTATTGTTGTTCAGTTATGCCTTATTAAAACAGCAGTAAATGACAGTCTGTAAAAGGAAAAGCAACTAGTCCAGTGGTTCTGAAACTGTATGCTGTGGCACCGTGGGGTGCCTTGGATTGTGGTTCAGGACCAATTCTAGTTATTTATGGTCAATGTAATAGGCAAAACCAGTGCTAGTGTCTGCCAATCATAAAATATGTGGACAAATAGAAGCAAATCCTGTCCCTCACCACATAATGGAGCCTAAGGATGACATATAAACACAATTTAATTAATGTCATTTTTTTTCTAAATTTGTTAATAAGAAACTTTTGGTATAGGGGTGCCATGAAAAAACTCTGAAACTCTAGGGTGACATGATTCAAAAAAGTTTGGGAACCACTGAACTAGTCACAAGCCCCGGGCAGCACTGTTTAAGGGTCTATGGGGTGTATTCAATTGAAGTCGAAAGCTGCCGTCTGTCGAAAAGACGGCAGTTTTCGACTTTTTAAGGTCGAATCGTGATTCGACCTGTTCAATATAATTCAAAATTTTTCGACAAATCGATGAATTCGACTTGTCGAAAAGCACTTGGATCGGCGGAATAGCTCCCGATCCACGTGCTTGTGTGTCGGTTTTGGCCCCCTCTTCGACCATCTCAGTCCGACATAAAAAAATGTCGGACTGAGATGTGGGACCCAGAGGAGGAGAGAGGAGAGAGCCGCAGGGAGACGGGGGGACAGCCGCGGGCATATAGGGGAGATCAGCGCTACAGCACTGCAGCAGGATGTCACACAGCCGCGCCGCTCACGGCAGCTTCCACCCGGCTCCAGCAAGTGAGGTCACGCTTGTTGGAGCTGGGTGGACACTGCCGTGAGGTCTGGCGGTTGTGTGACATCCTCCTGCAGCGCTACTGTAGCGCTGATCTCCTCCGTCTGCCGTCTCCCCGCGGCTCCCCCCTTCCTCCTCCTCTGGTTCCCTCATCTCAATTCGACTTGAAAAAGTCGAATTGAGATGAGATTGAATAGGGGTTGTCGGATCCATTCCGACAAATACATGTCGGAATGGATCCGATGCTAATTGAATATACCCCTATAAATGTTACTTTTATTTACAGGTTCACATCCTAGTTTTTCTATTTGTTTTATTTTATTTTTATTTTGGTTCTTCACAATAACAGCAGAAAACAAAGGGGCAGGATGTGTTGGCAGAGGATACTTCTGCCTGCTGCAAGGACACTTGACTGATCTGAGAAATGGGCATTCTATTTAGTGGTCTTGGCTACTATCAGCCACACGGGAGGAAGCATCTCACTCAGAGCCTACTAATGTCATAGACCTACTGAAGAACATTATAAGATTTTCCTCTGATTGGCACATTCTGTGAATTCCACCATCTGGCGCCCGGTCGCAGGATTTGACAGTGAATAAGCCCAGGGTCTCTATGTGACGGCTGTTATTCCATGTGTAGATCTGTGAGTTGCTGCTCTTTAATCTGCAGAGCACCAGACACAAAATGCTTTCTACTGTAGTTCTTGAAGTTTAATCTGAAACATGATTATACATTTAGCTGATAATTTAATATTAGAGGAGGGAGTCTGCTTTTCCTCCATTATTACTAGGCAGAAAATGATCCATTATGTTGTGATCCAGCACAGTGACTGTCACAGCAAGGGCCATCTGTTCTAAGCAGTGGCGTAGTGCTGAACGTTAGAAAAGCAATGCAATAAAAAAAGAAAAACAGAAGTATAACCTACTAATAAGTTATATTAAGCATACTAAAAAGCTATCGTATAAATACTAGCTGGAAAATGGTATAAATGAATTAAATTGCATATGCTTTAATGATGCTGCAACCGTCTTCCAACCAGTCTACATGGACCTATTGCTCTCCTATTTGCAGCTGTCACTGACGAGATAGATATTGAAATATGGGACCAGCTGAGACAAGCTATGGAAAACAAGAGCAGGTTTGCAAACCATTGTGTCAGAGGCTGAGGTCTCGTTCACGGTTTTCTTTCGTGAAATGTGCCTTCAATTAATGAATGAAGTCCATAGTTTAAAAGCATTTAAGCCAATACTCTCCCTGCTATACTGTAGGCTGTATTGTATACACCTGAATCTTCTTTATTCAGTAAACTTTACCCATAAGGTTTAATTCCTGTTTAAAGAATATAAATCTTCATTTAAAAATAGGCCAATTTCAGCCAAAACAGATGTTGTTGTTATATAGAATTATACCCAAAGTGATTGCTCTTAGTGTGTATTGTCTGTTTACCCGCATACCAATGCAGACACATTTGCTGTACAAAAATAAAGCAGAGTAATGAACACCTATAATTTTGGGGCTAAAGTGGGAGTGCAAAGGAAATTTGTCGAACTGAAAGCTTTGAACTAATTCGAAATAAACTAGAGCATTCAATGATCTGTAAATTCCAATTTAAGTGATACCAAACTACTATGAAGGTCAGTCAACACAATGTAAAAATGTGTTTTTACGGAAGTGTTCCTGATATTTTATACACTCACTTGTGTGCATGTATTATCCTGATTTTCACCCCATTGTGTACTCCTTTACCACGGGAACCTGTACCACTTCTATCCACACTTGGTACAATTTATTCCTGAGCACTAGAGATCTCAGTACCTTTAAGCAGCCACCAAATTAAGTGCAGTTATATACATAATTGCAAATAGTCTCTAATATTCAGGAATGATGGTACTGTAGTTTTAAGATTTGCTTGGTCAGTATTGAAAAATTGGACAAACTTTTTCTAAAATTTAAAATTCTCTGAGCTTAGTTTGTAGAGGGGAAGCAGTTCGTTTCCAGGCTGTCTGAATCCCGGCCGTCAGGATACCGACGCCAGAATCCCAGACAACCAAGAGAATCCTGACCGGGGCCCAAAATCCCCACTCGGGGGGGGGTGGCCCATGCCACTGGGCCCGAAGCATGGCGACTGCAGCCGGGATCCCAACCATCGGGATTCCATACTGAATCCATTTTAGATATTTTAAATGCAAAAAAATTTGCCACCTGCCCCTCATTTTCAAATTAAGCAACTTGGATAATTAAAGTGAATAGGTAATGTGTATCATTAAAGTGTATCACAGTTTACTTTTTCATTTCCGTGCTATTGAAACATTTAGCAGGCCCACCACCAGGGGGGCACAACTATAGTACGTGGCAGGGATGTGTTATCGCGAGAGCCTCGGTTATGCATGCCCTACTCTGCCTGGTTACAATGGGGTACATATATTAAGCCTGGAGAAGTGATAAAGCAGTGGTAAGTGCAAGGAGATAATGCTCCAGCCAATCAGCTCCAATATGTAAATTGACAGGAGCTGATTGGCTGGTGCATTATAACCTTCCACTTGTCACTGCTTTATCACTTCTCCACGCTTAATACATCTGCCCCTTTGTTTTAACTCCCATGTTTCAAAATCACAGATATTTGCAATTGTATACATAAGCAAACCTCTTTACTTAGCTATAACTTGTAATAACGACAAGTTGTCACATAACGAGGCTTATCGTAAAGAAAAATAAAAAAGGGTTAACAACTGGAGAGTAAGAGAACACACACAGACATTTTTATAGTGTTCTAACAGTACTCTTGTCTTTTTTGCGCATGGAAGGGGTGTTTATATAGCTTTTTGGATCAAACCTCAGTTCATATTTAGAGCATGCGATGAACTTTGGCAAACATTTTATCAAGTCATGAACACACTATAAGCTGTATTTTGTATTAGCAGCAGGGTGCAGCATTGGCTAAATATTTATTATTAATAATCAAATAATTACTAATTTTCTAGACTATTCTACTGTCCCTGGGAACACATAGATAATGGCATTCCATTGATTTCCATTTGCAACTTTGTATATTTTGTACCTGCTAAGCTCATGGGAATCGAAGCTGAGCAGCTCTGAGAAAATATGTGAGAATATGAACCTTAAAGACAAATTCTAGTTTTTGCGTGTCAGCATAATTTGAACAACCCATCATTCTAAATTTAACTCTATCACTTGGATCAGGCATACAAATATAAGCATATTTGTGCTATGGGCCTTGAAGGTTATGTCTTCTAGACTACCCAATAAAACCCCTATTTGTTCCTTTAAATATCAGACTCCTACAATGTAGGGGTTTTGTTTATTTGCACTCTACCTCCCAGAGCTGCTCATCGCAGAGCATGAGTCTAGAGGGGTGGTCTTCAGTTTGCCAGTGGCTGGGCTCCCGAAGACCAGCATACCGGTGCCGGCATACCGACAGCTTTTCTCCCTCTTGGGGGTCCACGTCCACGACCCCCCTGGAGGGAGAATAGATACTGTGGCGTGGCAAGCATAGCGAGCCCGCAAGGGGCTCATTTGCGCTCGCCCGTCTGTCGGTATGCCGGCGGTCGGGATTCCGGCGCCGATATGCTAGCCGCCGGGAGCACAACCGCCGGCATAACATACTACACCCATCTAGACAAATGCCAACAGCTTTCCATGACAAGATATATTATTAGCTATTACCAGTTTCTGTTATAGTGATTGTAAGACAGCATGATCTCACAAACAATGACTACTGTAAATATCCATAAGCGCGAGTGACGATTTTTATTATAAAAACAGTAATATAGGGCCTGACTCATGGTTGTAAGTAAAGCAAATTATCAAGCAATTGGGCAAAACCATGATGTAACATGAGCAGAGAGATTTAGATTTGAGTGGATTATATTTTTTTTCTGTGCAGGGTAACTACTGGCTGCTTTATTTTGACGCTGCTATTTAGATTTCAGTTTGAACACACCACCCCCAAATCCAAATCTCTCTGCACATGTTACATCTGCCCCACCTGCAGTGCAACATCGTTTTTCCCAGTTGCTTGATCGTTTGCTTTACTTACAGACATGAATCGGGCCCTTAGTCTCTACAGCAGAGTTTCCCAAACGCCTCCACTACAGTCTAGGTTTTAAAGATACTCTGCTCAAGCACGGATAGCCTTAAAACCTGGACCGTAATGGTAGGAAACTCTGCTCTAGAGTGATTATCACAGTAAGTTATTATGTGAAATTGGACTCTTCATACATTAAACCAGTGGTTCTCAACCTCTGCCCTCATGTACCCCCAACAGTTCATGTTTTCCAGGTCACCGAGCAGTTGAACAGGTGTATTCATTACTCACTGACACATTTTAACAGACCCACAGGTGGAGCAAATTATTGCAATCCTGTGCGCAGACCTGGAAAACATGAACTGTTGGGGGTACTTGAAGACCGCGGTTGAGAACCACTGCCTTAAACCAATGGTCCTTTAAATGGTTTACATATGATTTGCCGGCTTTCAGTATCCCGACAGCGGCATCCCGGCTTCCAGGATGTCGGCAGCGGGGCGAGAGCTATGAGCAGTGGTGCAAGTAGAATTTTTTTCTTAGTGGTGCTGATAGAAAAAATGGGCATGCTCACCTGAAACTAGGGGAGTAGCTATATGACAATAGGGGCATGGCAACATTATGCCACACACCATAATGCCCCTTTCACATTATGCCACACACCGTAATGCTTATTACACATTATTCCACACTGTAATGCTATTTAACACATTATGCCACACACCATAATGCTTATTACACATTATGCCACTGACACCATTTTATCTCGCACACACAAAAATGCCCCTTAAAAATTATGCCCTACAGGAAGGCTTCTATTTACTTGCTGCCAGGGGTTTCATGGCAAAAGATGCAGCTTCCTGCATCTTCTCCTGGCGGTGCCAGTGTTCCCGGCACGTCTGGCTAATGTTATACATGCAGTGGTGTAATGATACATGTTGTGCCACTTACAAGCATAATGCCCCCTGTAGTGCCGCTTACACGCATAATACTCACTGCAGTGCTGCTTACACGCATAATGCTTCCATGTAGTGCCGCCTACACAATGCCCGCTGCTGTGCTGCTTATACGCATAATGCCCCATGCAGTGCCGCTTACACAATTGCCTCTAGTAGGACTTACCACCCTACATGCTCATTGCCAGGGGTTGCATGCTCATTGCAGACACGGCGCCGGCGGTGGTCTGGTGGTACCACCACCATATTTCTTAATTACCACCCTACTTTCATCACTGGCTTTGAGTCACCTTGCGGGCTCGCTGCACAGCGGGCTCAGTAGCTTGCTGCGCTAGCCACAGGATCTATTCCCACTCCGTGGGTGTCGTGGACACCCATGAATGGGAATAGCTCTGTTGAGCCGGTATTCCGGCATCTATATCCTGACCGCCGGGATCCCGACAGCCGGCAAATTGAACGCATGCCTTTTAAATATGTCCTGTGCAGTGTATTATTAAATAAACCTTTATCACTCCTCTATTTGGTTTGTAAAGTTGCCTGATTTTTGTCAACAACCGAAATCAAGTTTACTGTATGTCCACAGTCCAGCAAAAATATATGCCCCCTGCAACTTAATAACACTGACTTTACTAAATACAGTATGTATTTTAAATCATCACAACTAGTTTGTGGCCAACAGCTCATGGTGATAAGTCTGCAACTTTGTCCCACAGCAGTGATTTGGAAGAATATGCTGATTTTGATAACTATCAAGCCAATTACAAAATTAATTCATAGCAAGCAAAAAGTAAAGTTGTCACGCCTATGTACATTATAACAGGTCAGACATGCCATGTTCATTTGAACATTTAGACACCCACTCTGATGTCGCTAATTAGTTAGCTGTCTATTTCCTGTGGGTGAATGGGGAAGCATAAAAATGCATTCTTTGTCCTGCGCTGGCAGAAGAGCCGCTCTATGAAAACTCTTTAGTTATAAAGAGAAAGTGTTTCCGATGAACCCATACAGAGTTCATCAGTGGGGAGTTATAGATGTCTAATGAGAGTAATGCTTAATAGCATGGCTGGGAATTGTGTGTGTAGATCTATCAATGTAACTATCTATACAAACATGAGCATATAAAACCATTCAAAGGCTCATATACACATACTGGACCTTGGGGGTCAATCCGAGTTGATCGCTCGCTGCCGTTTTTCGCAGCATAGCGATTAGGCTAAAAACCGGCTGTTCTGCGCATGCGTATGGGCCGCAGGGCGCACGCGCCAAGTAATTTCACACAAAACTAAGCAATTATACACAGGGGCGAACTACGCTTTTCAGTCGCTCTGCTGATCGGTGAGTGATTGACAGGAAGTGGGTGTTTCTGGGTGGTAATTGAGCGTTTTCCGGGAGTGTGCTAAAAAACGAAGGCGTGTCATGCTAAAACGTAGGAGTGGCTGGAGAAACGGAGGAGTGCTGGCCGAACGCAGGGTGTGTTTGTGACATCAAACCAGGAACTAAACAGACTGCAGTGATCGCAATCTAGGAGTAGGTTCTGAGCCACTCTGAAACTGCAGGAAAAAAATTTCGAGCAGTTCTGGTAACCTTTCGTTCGCTATTCTGCTAAGCAAAGATACACTCCCAGAGGGCGGCGGCCTAGCGTTTGCACTGCTGCTAAAAGCAGCTATCGAGCGATCAACTCGGAATGAGGGCCCTTATTCAGAATTGACTGCACAAGTAAGTGCAAACTGTGGCCATAAAAGAAATTGCATTATTCTTGGTCCCAGACACCAAATGCAACCAAATTTGGCTCCCTCCGCATGTAAGTAGGTGGAGCGGATGTGCCAGGAATACAACAGGGGGTGGGGCTTATCTGGGAGCGCTGTATGGAATAAATACATTTTACAGTGTAAGGCCAGAGGGTGCAGATAATTAGTACCTATTTCTATTGAACCATTTGACATGCTAATCGAACAAGAGGCACATGTAAATGCTTTTAACGTAATTCTAATAAACATAATAGCAGCCTTTCCAAAGTGACCATTAACAATACTTATTTTTGCAATGTGAACCCTCATGACCGTGCAACACTTGTTTTTTATATCACAGTTATTTATATCACTGTTGTAGCACTTTAACTTAGTTTGCATTAATGAGTGTGTTGTGGACGCGTGACAAATCGGATGCAGCCTATGGCTGTCATCATCATCCTGAGCTCAAGTCGAGTCCCTACAAACTGACACATATGCAACTATTGGACGGCCATTTTGGCTGCAATTTGCTTAAACGCGCAACATGCCTTTATTGTACTGTGGTCACGCCTACATGACCCGTCCCAGCCCCCTTTGCGCAGGGGGCTGTAAGTGTACACTGCACATTGCAAAATCCTGCGCGCTAAAGGAAAGCGAGATGCAGATGAAGAAAATCGACTTGAGTTTATGTCCATTGCTGAATGAGGGACATGAGAAGGAAAGTAAACCCTCTTTCAAGTCTCTATCGTCTTGTGTGACTTGCAACCCATAACTGATTGTACATTGTTATTGTTTATTCAAAACATAAAAAAAGAAAGTATGAAGACGCCATGTCTGATAGAGTAAGCACAAACCGCGATTCAGTGGCTTGTTGTGGAAGTGATTCTTTTCTGTATCTCTTATAACGTATCGAGGATCTGTGGCCCGGTATCCAGATGATAGATCGACAGTCAAAAGGTTGACAAGGCCAACATGTAATTGGTCGACATTGACTTAGTTTGAAAGGTTGACATGGTCGACATGTTTTCTCTAACGTCCTAGTGGATGCTGGGGACTCCGAAAGGACCATGGGGAATAGCGGCTCCGCAGGAGACTGGGCACAAAGTAAAAGCTTTATGACTAGCTGGTGTGCACTGGCTCCTCCCCCTATGACCCTCCTCCAAGCCCCAGTTAGATTTTGTGCCCGAACGAGAAGGGTGCAATCTAGGTGGCTCTCCTGAGCTGCTTAGAGTAAAAGTTTAAATAGGTTTTTTATTTTCAGTGAGACCTGCTGGCAACAGGCTCACTGCATCGAGGGACTTAGGGGAGAGAAACGAACTCACCTGCGTGCAGAGTGGATTGGGCTTCTTAGGCTACTGGACATTAGCTCCAGAGGGACGATCACAGGCCCAGCCATGGATGGGTCCCGGAGCCGCGCCGCCGACCCCCTTACAGATGCTGAAGCAAGAAGAGGTCCATAAATCGGCGGCAGAAGACTTTCCTGTCTTCATAAGGTAGCGCACAGCACTGCAGCTGTGCGCCATTGCTCTCAGCATACTTCACACTCCGGTCACTGAGGGTGCAGGACGCTGGGGGGGGGCGTCCTGGGAAGCAATGAATTTACCTTTGTTGGCGAAAAATACATCACGTATAGCTCCTGGGCTATATGGATGTATTTAACCCCTGCCAGTTTTCCAGAAAAAAGCGGGAGAAGAGCCCGCCGTGAAGGGGGCGGGGCCTATCTCCTCAGCACACAGCGCCATTTTTCCCACACAGCTCCGCTGGTAGGAAGGCTCCCAGAATCTCCCCTGCATCCTGCAACTACAGAAACAGGGTAAAAAAGAGAGGGGGGCACTTATTTGGCAAAATAACAGATATAAGCAGCTATAAGGGATAGACACTTATTGTAAGGTTGTCCCTATACATATATAGCGCTCTGGTGTGTGCTGGCAAACTCTCCCTCTGTCTCCCCAAAGGGCTAAGTGGGTCCTGTCCTCTATCAGAGCATTCCCTGTGTGTGTGCTGGGTGTCGGTACGTGTGTGTCGACATGTATGAGGAGGAAAATGATGTGGAGGCGGAGGAATTGCCTATAATGGTGATGTCACCCCCTAGGGAGTCGACACCTGAATGGATGGCCGTAATTAAGGAATTACGTGACAGTGTCGGCACGTTACAGAAAACTGTTGACGACATGAGACAGCCGGCAGCTCAGTTAGTGCCTGTCCAGGCGTCTCAAACACCGTCAGGGGCTATTAAACGCCCATTACCTCAGTGGGTCGACACGGACCCAGACACAGACACTGACTCCAGTGTCGACGGTGAAGAAACAAACGTATTTTCCAGTAGGGCCACACGTTACATGATCACGGCAATGAAGGAGGTTTTGCACATCTCTGATACTGCAAGTACCACAAAAAGGGGTATTATGTGGGGTGTGAAAAAACTACCCGTAGTTTTTCCTGAATCAGATGAATTGAATGAAGTGTGTGATGAAGCGTGGGTTACCCCCGACAGAAAACTGCTAATTTCTAAAACATTATTGGCACTATATCCCTTCCCACCAGAGGTTAGGGCTCGTTGGGAAACACCCCCTAGGGTGGATAAGGCGCTCACACGCTTATCAAAACAAGTGGCGTTACCGTCTCCAGAAACGGCCGCCCTTAAGGAGCCAGCAGATAGGAGGCTGGAAAATATCCTTAAAAGTATATACACACATACTGGTGTTATACTGCGACCAGCAATCGCCTCAGCCTGGATGTGCAGTGCTGGGGTGGCTTGGTCGGATTCCCTGACTGAAAATATTGATACCCTGGACAGGGACAATATATTATTGACTATAGAGCATTTAAAGGATGCATTCCTATATATGCGAGATGCACAGAGAGACATTTGCACTCTGGCATCAAGAGTAAGTGCGATGTCCATTTCTGCCAGAAGAGGATTATGGACGCGACAGTGGTCAGGGGATGCGGATTCCAAACGGCATATGGAAGTATTGCCGTATAAAGGGGAGGAGTTATTTGGGGGCGGTCTATCGAACCTGGTGGCCACGGCAACGGCTGGGAAATCCACCTTTTTACCCCAAGTCACCTCGCAGCAGAAAAAGATACCGCCTTTTCAGGCTCAGTCCTTTCGTCCCCATAAGGGCAAGCGGGCAAAAGGCCACTCATATCTGCCCCGGGGCAGAGGAAGGGGAAAAAGACTACAACAGACAGCTTCTTCCCACGACCAGAAGCCCTCCCCCGCTTCTGCCAAGTCCTCAGCATGACGCTGGGGCCTTACAAGCGGACTCAGGCACGGTGGGGGCCCGTCTCAAGAATTTCAGCGCGCAGTGGGCTCACTCGCAAGTGGACCCCTGGATCCTGCAGGTAGTATCTCAGGGGTACAAATTGGAATTCGAGACGTCTCCCCCTCGCCGGTTCTTGAAGTCTGCTTTACCAACGTCTACCCCCGACAGGGAGGCGGTATTGGAAGCCATTCACAAGCTGTATTCCCAGCAAGTGATAATCAAGGTACCCCTCCTACAACAGGGAAAGGGGTATTACTCCACGCTGTTTGTGGTACCGAAGCCGGACATTTTAAATCTGAAAACCTTGAACACTTACATAAAAAGGTTCAAGTTCAAGATGGAGTCACTCAGAGCTGTGATAGCGAACCTGGAAGAAGGGGACTACATGGTGTCTCTGGACATCAAGGATGCTTACCTCCATGTCCCAATTTGCCCTTCTCACCAAGGGTACCTCAGGTTTGTGGTACAGAACTGTCACTATCAGTTTCAGACGCTGCCGTTTGGATTGTCCACGGCACCCCGGGTCTTTACCAAGGTAATGGCCGAAATGATGATTCTTCTTCGAAGAAAAGGCGTCTTAATTATCCCTTACTTGGACGATCTCCTGATAAGGGCACGGTCCAGAGAACAGTTAGAGGTCGGAGTAGCACTATCGCAAATAGTACTACGACAGCACGGATGGATTCTAAATATTCCAAAATCGCAGCTGATTCCGACGACACGTCTGCTGTTCCTAGGGATGATTCTGGACACAGTACAGAAAAAGGTGTTTCTCCCGGAAGAGAAAGCCAGGGAGTTATCCGACCTAGTCAGGAAACTCCTAAGACCAGGCCAGGTGTCAGTGCATCAGTGCACAAGGGTCCTGGGAAAGATGGTGGCTTCTTACGAAGCGATTCCATTCGGCAGATTCCACGCAAGAACTTTTCAGTTGGATCTGCTAGACAAATGGTCCGGATCGCATCTTCAAATGCATCAGCGGATAACCCTGTCTCCAAGGACAAGGGTGTCTCTCCTGTGGTGGTTACAGAGTGCTCATCTCCTAGAGGGCCGCAGATTCGGCATTCAGGATTGGGTCCTGGTGACCACGGATGCCAGCCTGAGAGGCTGGGGAGCAGTCATACAGGGAAAAAATTTCCAGGGCTTGTGGTCAAGCATGGAAACGTCACTTCACGTAAATATCCTGGAACTAAGGGCCATTTACAATGCCCTAAGTCAGGCAAGGCCTCTGCTTCAGGGTCAGCCAGTATTTATCCAGTCGGACAACATCACGGCAGTCGCCCACTTAAACAGACAGGGCGGCACAAGAAGCAGGAGGGCAATGACGGAAGTGGCAAGGATTCTTCGCTGGGCGGAAAATCATGTGATAGCACTGTCAGCAGTGTTCATTCCGGGAGTGGACAACTGGGAAGCAGACTTCCTCAGCAGACACGACCTTCACCCGGGGGAGTGGGGACTTCACCCGGAAGTCTTCCACATGATTGTAAACCGTTGGGAAAAACCAAAGGTGGACATGATGGCGTCTCGCCTCAACAAAAAACTGGACAGATATTGTTCCAGGTCAAGGGACCCTCAGGCAATAGCTGTGGACGCTCTGGTAACACCGTGGGTGTACCGGTCAGTGTATGTGTTCCCTCCTCTTCCTTTCATACCAAAAGTACTGAGAATCATAAGAAGGAGAGGAGTAAAGACTATACTCGTGGCTCCGGATTGGCCAAGAAGGACTTGGTACCCGGAAATTCAAGAGATGCTCACGGAAGACCCGTGGCCTCTACCTCTAAGACAGGACCTGCTCCAGCAGGGACCATGTCTGTTCCAAGACTTACCGCGGCTGCGTTTGACGGCATGGCGGTTGAACGCCGGATCCTGAAGGAAAAAGGCATTCCGGATGAAGTCATCCCTACCCTGATCAAAGCCAGGAAGGATGTAACCGTACAACATTATCACCGTATTTGGCGTAAATATGTTGCGTGGTACGAGGCCAGGAAGGCCCCTACGGAGGAATTTCAACTGGGTCGATTCCTGCATTTCCTGCAAACAGGACTGTCTATGGGCCTCAAATTAGGGTCCATTAAGGTTCAAATTTCGGCCCTGTTGATATTCTTCCAAAAAGAACTAGCTTCTGTACCTGAAGTTCAGACGTTTGTCAAGGGAGTACTGCATATACAGCCTCCTTTTGTGCCTCCAGTGGCACCTTGGGATCTCAATGTAGTGTTGGGATTCCTAAAATCACATTGGTTTGAACCACTCACCACTGTGGACTTGAAGTATCTCACTTGGAAAGTGGTAATGCTGTTAGCCCTGGCTTCAGCCAGGCGTGTATCAGAATTGGCGGCTTTATCCTATAAAAGCCCTTACCTAAATTTTTCATACGGACAGGGCAGAATTGAGGACTCGTCCTCAATTTCTCCCTAAGGTGGTTTCAGCATTTCACTTAAACCAACCTATCGTGGTGCCTGCGGCTACTAGGGACTTGGAGGATTCCAAGTTGCTGGACGTAGTCAGGGCCCTGAAAATATATGTTTCCAGGACGGCTGGAGTCAGAAAATCTAACTCGCTGTTTATCCTGTATGCACCCAACAAGCTGGGTGCTCCTGCTTCTAAGCAGACGATTGCTCGTTGGATTTGTAGTACAATTCAGCTTGCACATTCTGTGGCAGGCCTGCCACAGCCAAAATCTATAAATGCCCATTCCACACGGAAAGTGGGCTCATCTTGGGCGGCTGCCCGAGGGGTCTCGGCTTTACAACTTTGCCGAGCAGCTACTTGGTCAGGGGCAAACACGTTTGCTAAATTCTACAAATTTGATACCCTGGCTGAGGAGGACCTGGAGTTCTCTCATTCGGTGCTGCAGAGTCATCCGCACTCTCCCGCCCGTTTGGGAGCTTTGGTATAATCCCCATGGTCCTTTCGGAGTCCCCAGCATCCACTAGGACGTTAGAGAAAATAAGAATTTACTTACCGATAATTCTATTTCTCATAGTCCGTAGTGGATGCTGGGCGCCCATCCCAAGTGCGGATTGTCTGCATTACTTGTACATAGTTATTGTTACAAAAATCGGGTTATTGTTGTTGTGACCCATCTTTTCAGAGGCTCCTTCTGTTATCATGCTGTTAACTGGGTTCAGATCACAAGTTGTACGGTGTGATTGGTGTGGCTGGTAATGAATCTTACCCGGGATTCAAAATCCTTCCTTATTGTGTACGCTCGTCCGGGCACAGTATCCTAACTGAGGCTTGGAGGAGGGTCATAGGGGGAGGAGCCAGTGCACACCAGCTAGTCCTAAAGCTTTTACTTTGTGCCCAGTCTCCTGCGGAGCCGCTATTCCCCATGGTCCTTTCGGAGTCCCCAGCATCCACTACGGACTATGAGAAATAGAATTATCGGTAAGTAAATTCTTATTTTTTCATGGTTGTTAGAGTTAGACACTAGGGGGAGGGTTAGGCTAAAGTAACAAAAAAATAAATCACGTGTCGACCTTTTAACCTTGTTGACTTAAGTCAGGGTCCACCAATTACCTGTCGACCACCTGGTGTCTACCCTTTTACTTTCAATATACCAATCCACACCCCTTTGGCACTGAGTTGTGTCAGTTGTCCGATGCTCTCTTAAGGTCCTGTCACAGCATCTGTTGGGTTGAGGTCTGGGCTTTGACTTTGGCTGTTCCGTCAATCGGTTATAGATTTGCTGGTGATCATTATTCCCATGCGTCACCCAATTTCAGGTAATCTTTAGTTGTCAGATATATGCTTTCCCATTTCCTCTCCAGTACTTTGGTATAAGTTTTGGGACCAGATCTTCTGGCTATTAACCTCCCCAAATCTTCACTCTTACTATATTCTAACAGTTTAGTATAAGATTCTTATGATGCTATGCGGTGTTTGGTTTTTGCCAAATATAGCACTCAGCATTACGGTTGTTTGCCCAGAAAAAAACATTTCAAAATTTTTGTTTTGTTCTCTTACAATTGTGCAACACAAAGCCATACTGCAACGTTTTATAAGGAAGAGGCTTATTCCTGGCTACCCTTCATAAAATCCATACTCAAGTGCTTTAATCTAATAGAACGTCATGTGCGGTAACATTTACAGTGTTGATGGAGACCTGCAGAATGGAAATAAAATTTTCCTGCGCCATCAGTTGACTTGTCAGCTTGATTATGTGATTTATTTTGTAATGTGCTCATTTGGGGAAAATGATGACCCAACATCGGTCCACTATATGTTTGGCATATACCAATGGAACAAATTATAAACCCGTGGCAGCACATTTTGATCAAGAAAAACATAATGTTTACTGTCAGGAATCTGCATTTTGCATTGCGTCACTTACCAGTGCTCTGCTGGCCTCTGGAGGTCACATCCTCAGACTGGCAGCATGTTCCGTAAATGCCTGCAATGTGCAGAGACTCTCTCCAGTGTGTACCCCGCTTGCCATACAACGTGTGCCCCAATGTATTCCTACCATCTCCGGAGTATGGGCGCCGCCATGACACGTGCAATCCGCTGACTTGGTGCTATCCACTCCTGGACACTGGAGTGCTCACATGACTGATTCTCCAATCCCTGCTGACCAGGGGGTATATAGCCAGAGTTCCTGCTCAGTATCATTGCCTTGAACGACGCGTCACATCCTGTGAACAAGCGTCTCCTGGCTCCAGTCTCCTGTCTTCAGAGATTCCCCTGTGTCTTTGCTCCGTGGAACCACAGGCACCAGCCATCCAGTTTGGTGCAGCTCCATTTGCATTCTGCTCCAGTATTCATTAGTATTTTCCTGAGATTTTCCTATGTCAGTGTTCCGTGGAACTACAGGCACCAGCCATCCAGTTTGGTTGCAGCTCCAACTGCACCAAGAATCCTGCTCTAATTTTCAGTCTGTCTCCTGCTTAGCCAACTCCGGTTCCATTACTGCAAGTATACCTACTGCCTGTGTAGTTCTATTCTAATTCACCTTCGGTTCCCAGGCCGACCATAGATAGTTCCTGTTCACCACCGGTTCCCAGGCTGAAAGTCATCTGTTCCTGTTCACCATCGGTTCCCAAGCCGAAAGTCATCTGTTCCTGTTCACCATCGGTTCCCAAGCCGACCATCGATAGTTCCTGTTCACCATCGGTTCACAGGCTAAAAGTCATCTGTTCCTGTTCACCATCGGTTCCCAAGCCGAAAGTCATCTGTTCCTGTTCACCATCGGTTCCCAAGCCGACCACCGATAGTTCCTGTTCACCATTGGCTCCCAGGCCGACCATCGATTGCTCCAGTTCAAAATCGATTCTCAGGCCGATCATCAATTGTTCCTGTTACCCATCTGTTCCCAGGCCGATCATCATCTGCTCCTGTTTACCATCGGTATCCAGTCCGACCATAGATTGCCCCAGGTTACATTGGTTCCCAGACCGATAGTTGTTAAACCTCTGTTCATCATCGGTTTCCAGACCGAACCTTTCTCAAGAGACTTTTCTATAACCAGAGACTCTTATCAGCTTCAACGCTGATTCTTATGCACATATCACTATTATTCCAGTTGCCTTTGTTTCCTGTGTGCATTCTCAATAAATTTCATTTGCGCTGAAACTTACTCCAGCCTCCTTGTTTCCTCCATTGCACCACAACTGACTAGGGTTACCACCTCATCTCTTTAATTCCTGACACATATTAATTACACAGGTTCTGTGGCTGATTAAAACCAGGTGAAATGGATTCTTGAAGTCAGACAGCCACAGAACCTGTGTAATTATCGTGTCCAGAATTAAAGGGATGAGGTGGTATCCCTACCACTGACCCACTAGTGCCCCCTCCGGGTTCTGACACAAACCCAGACCTGACATCTACATTGTGCTACATGATTTTTTTATTATCATTTCTTTCTTTATTGAAGCATTTCAGAGAAAAAAGTAACAACATTCACATGAGCATTGTGAGTAATAACTCAGAAGAAATACAGTGCATATGATACAAAACATGCTGTACAATGTGGGGGCTATGTCAAGATTCAATATCAGAATCATGGCCAAGTATAACAAATACAGTATTATAGTTCAACAGCCAATGGTCATAAGACCACCTATACCGCCTGGAGAGATGGGATCATGTTACGGCCGCGAGCCCTACACTATCGAAGGTAATGGGAGGGTCTCTAAGAAAAATCCTGGTTTCATACCAAAGCGTGTTACGAAAACAATGATTAATGGCCTCTTTAGTAGGGATGGGCAACGTCTCAATAAAACTTTCCCATGTTGCAAAAAATGATTCGGTGCGAGTTTTTTTTTGGAGCGAGGCCTCTAACCAATCCATGTGACATATAAAAAATAGTTTGTCTTTAAACATCTCCAAAGTCGGGACAGAACATTGTATCCACATTTGCAAAACTGCCTTTCTGGCGGCTGATGAAATTGCTAAAAGTAGTTTTTTTACGGCCTTGGTAGTTCTGGTACCAGGGGGGAGCAGGCCAAAAATCGCCCACTCTGGTGTGAAGGGGACATAGTTAACTAAATGTTGGGAAGCAAAGCGCCATACTGTTAGCCAAAACCGTTTCAAAAGTGGGCAAGCCCATAAACAGTGATAAAGGTCTGCAGTGTGATGTCCACATTTGGGGCAAGAAGGATCATCTAAGAGGCCTATCAAAAATCCCCTATGAGGAGAAATATAAGACCTATGAAATATATTGAGATACATCTCAGTGTATTTAGCCGCTGGGAACATAGTAGTGGAAATATGTAACATGTGTAATGGCTTATCGACATCTAGGTGCGGAAAATAGTATAACCATTGGGTTATTCCTGTTTTAAAAGTAGAATGTTCTATTATGGTATGGATATGTTTATAGTAGAAAGAGATGGCTCCCTTGGATTGCACTGGTTTCAATAGCAAGCGATCCAGATGATTATCCCAATCGCCCGTCGGCAATAATCTAGAGACTTTACTAGCGTAATGCTGGGCTTGAAGGAAAGCAAAATTCTGGGGGCCAATGCATGTATATTTAGATACGGCCTCTGTGTAAGATAGTGATCTATGAGAGTCAAAATTAATCAGCTGTCCTACATTGCAAAGCCCCTGTGAATCCCATTCAGTAAAAGGATAGGTAGCCTCGCCACTTTGAAAATTGGGATTTCGTAAGAAAGGCAAGTGGATAGACAGGTTTTTGTGTAATTTATATTTATGTCTCAAGGACAACCAAACTTTTCTCGTAGTCATTAAAAGGGGGTTAATATCAAGTCTGCAGAAATCTCAGCCTCAGTTAGATGTAAAAAAGCTATTAAAAATATATGAGGAATAAAATTTTGTTCGAGAAATGAGTCAGTATAAATTTGAGCACCAGATAGCTAGTCCCTAATGTAGCGAATATGGGAAGCATAGCTGTACGTCAAAATATCTGGAAAATAAATTCCCCCATTATATTTAGGCTGACACAATTTAAATAAACCAATTCTCGCTCTCTTATTATTCCAAATGAATTTCCTAAAAGTGATGTTATCTGTAATAGGTCTTGTTTAGAAAGCAGAAGGGGGAGAACTTGCAACGGGAAAAGGAGTTTTGGAAAGTTTATCATTTTAAGGATATTTGCTCTGCCTAAAAAGGAAAGTTGTAAGCGATCCATATCTCCAAGATCCCTTACAATTTAAGAAAGCGTTTTCTTGATATTAATGTCATAGAGATTTAAAATATTTTTACGGAGAATAACTCCCAAGTATGGGAGTCTCTGTTTCGCCCAACTCAGGGGCAATTGTGCCGCCCATAATGGCCTATAGAATCCTTGTTTCAAATAAAGCGCACTAGATTTCTCGAAATTAATAAAGAAGCCAGAGAGAGATCCCACCCTATCCAGCAAGTCCAATAGCGGAGTAAGAGAATGTTTAGGATTGGATATATATATTAAGACATCATCCGCAAATGCGGTAAGTTTCACCTCAGCAGTGCCAATAGATATACCTTTCAAAACAGGCCAGGAATCAATTATACGAAGTAGAGGGTCAAGGGATAAATTAAAAAGTAGGGGAGATAAAGGGCAGCCCTGACGAGTGCCTCTAGACATAGTAATAGGATCACTCCTTGTGCCATTAATTAAAAGAGAGGTCATAGGAGAGCTGTAAAAAAACTTTTAGATTGATAAAATTAGGGCCGAAATTTCGAGTCAACAGCACTTTAAATAAAAAGGGCCAGGATACCGTATCAAAAGCTTTTTGGGCGTCAAGACTCAATAGCATGTTTGGAATAGCAGGATTATTGTTGGCTGCAACTATAGCTGCAATAGCCATACGGATACCCTTAACTAATTGCCTACCTCGGGTGAAACCTAATTGATGTGACGTACAAAGAGAAGAAGAAAATGATTGTAATCTAGTAGACATAATTTTGGACAGAATTTTAAAGTCTACGTTTAGTAAGGTAATGGGGCGATATGAACTCAGCAATGTAGGGTCGCGGTCCGGTTTCGGAATTAGGGTAGTGAAAGCTGTATTGAAAGAAGGATAAGATGGGCATTTTTTATGTATGGTGCGATAGAGTTCTAATAGAGTCGGTATAATGTCTGTGGACAAGATTTTAAAATATTCTCCCGAGAAGCCGACAGGCCCTGGGGCTTTACAGGTATGCAGGGGGGAGATTGCCGACCGTATTTCCTCTTCCGTGATTTCAGAGTCTAAAAGATCTATTTGGTCAGGTTCCAAGCTTGGTAAGTTGGCCTCCCTAATTACATCTTCTAACCAGTCCGAGTTCGACGGCCTAGCAGAGTATAAATTGCAATAGTATTCATGGAAAGCTTTTGATATGTCGGACGTTTTCGTCAGACAAGAGGAGGTCCCAGTCTCCGTAATAGAGACAATATGATTTCTCCGTTTGTATCCCTTAGTTAATGAGGCCAGTAAACGTCCCGTCTTAGCACCCCACCTATAATACTTGTTTTTCGTAAAATCTAGACGCGCCTGCGCTTGAGAAAATAGGAAATTTTCCAATACAGATTTGGCTTGAGTATATATAGTGAATTTTATCTCCGAGGGATCCGCAACATAGTCTGCAAACGTGGTCTGTAGCGTTTGAGAGAGGGAGTTATATTGGTCTTTCTGAACTTTGTTGCGACCGGACACATACGATATGATACAACCTCGCATCACAGACTTCGATGCTTCCCAAAAAAGGACCGGGTTATCCCAGTGGGCAATGTTATTATCGACATAGTCTAACCAATTACGCTTTAAGCAGTCCCGGAATTGTTCAGACTGAAATAAATATGCGGGGAATTTCCAATTGCGATGTGCTTGGCCCAAGTTCGGCAATCGAAATGAGAATTCAATAGGTGCGTGATCCGAAACCAGTATTTCAGCAATATTAGCTGATTTCACAGCAGTTATCAAATTATCCGCTACTAAAAAGTAGTCTATACGGGAAACAGTGTGGTGGACCCCCGAATGAAAAGTATATGTCTTGTCTGACGGATTGAAGAGTCTCCAAACATCAGTCAGGTGGAGTCCCAACATAAATTGCACAAGTGCAGACCAAATTGAAGAATAACGATTGGACGGAGCCGGAGTCTTGTCTATGGCCGGATCATGCACCGTATTGAAGTCCCCCCAACTATCAGTGTGAAGGTCTCCCTTTGTTGTAACAGGAGGGCAATCCGTTTCAGAAACTCCGATACCTGGGCATTAGGAGCGTATATGTTTAAAAGTGTATATGTGGCATCTCCTATCTTAACATCTATCAATAAATATCGACCATCAGGGTCTTGCACTATGTTCAAAATTGTGTATGAGAGGTGCCGCGCGAAAAGGATAGCCACGCCTCTGGACTTATTTACATATGGGGCCAAAAAGCAATCACTTAACCAACCGGCTCGAAGGGACGAGCCACCCCCTTCCCTCCAGTGGGTTTCTTGCAAAAATATGATATCGGGGTGGAACCTCTTAAGGTGGGATAGGACTCTTTGACGCTTAATGGGGGAGTTAAGTCCCCCGACATTCCATGAGAGACATTTAATCGAATCGTTAGGAGGTGAATATGGTAAACTAAGAGTATTACTTGTCGTCATCCAATCCCAGTGTTTGCATTGCAAAGTTTGTGGTAGGTTCCTACGAATGTTTTGCGGGGTCCCCTATCCCAGCAAGTAGGGGGTAACCCAAAGAATACCATCTCGGCCACATGACCCCATCTCTCCATTCCCGCAGCACCAACACTTAGCTCAAAAAATATAAGAATCAACATTCTGAATGTATTACAATCAACAAAACATGGAAAATCATGCCTCAATAACATTTTCTGTATTTCTCAAACCAAAAATTAACTTGGAGGATCACAGCAGTGACACTGTGATCGACCAAAACAATCGTCAAAAAACAGACAGTAAATTTGAAAAGGAAAACTAATTTCCAAAGTACTAACAGGAACATCCCTATCTTTGGGGGTCACAATAATAACAAAACGCAGCTCCCTGTCGCTAAAGGGGCAATAGAACAGAAATAGAATAATAGCGCATTTTACAGCACTGATATTCAGCGATTGGGAGACCTCATGGAAGGAGATACTGGTGAACTCAGTGCAGTGGAAGAGGGCAAAAAGTGTTTACGAGCTTCTTCTGGGTTATCAAATAATAAAGTATGACCATTATCAGTGACCCTCAACTTAGCAGGATATAGAAGGGCAAAACGTTTCTGTGATTCCACTAGGAATTTGCAAACTGACGAGAATGCCCTACGTTTTTGAGTAACTATTACTGAAAAATCCTGAAAAATCAGAATACGGTTATCGTCGATGACTAATTTACCCAGTTTCTTATATGCTTTCAATATTATTTCTCTAACGTCCTAGTGGATGCTGGGGACTCTGTAAGGACCATGGGGAATAGACGGGCTCCGCAGGAGACTGGGCACTCTAAAGAAAGATTTAGTACTATCTGGTGTGCACTGGCTCCTCCCTCTATGCCCCTCCTCCAGACCTCAGTTAGAATCTGTGCCCGGACAGAGCTGGGTGCTTTTAGTGAGCTCTCCTGAGCTTGCTAATAAGAAAGTATTTTAGTTAGGTTTTTTATTTTCAGAGAGCTTCTGCTGGCAACAGACTCTCTGCTACGTGGGACTGAGGGGAGAGAAGCAAACCTACTAACTGCGGCTAGGTTGCGCTTCTTAGGCTACTGGACACCATTAGCTCCAGAGGGATCTAACACAGGACCTGACCTTGTCGTCTGTTCCCGGAGCCGCGCCGCCGCCCCCCTCGCAGAGCCAGAAGACAGAAGCCGGCAGAAGCGGAGAAGACATCGAAATCGGTGGCAGAAGACTCCTGTCTTCACATGAGGTAGCGCACAGCACTGCAGCTGTGCGCCATTGCGCCCACACTAACCCACACACTCCGGTCACTGTAGGGTGCAGGGAGGGGCGCCCTGGGCAGCAGTTGATACCTCCTGGCGAAAGCTGCATATAGACAGTTGGACACTGTTATATGCATGAGCCCCCGCCATTTATTTTACACAAAATCGCGGGACAGAAGCCCGCCGCTGAGGGGGCGGGGCCTTCTTCCACAGCACTCACCAGCGCCATTTTCCTTCCACAGCTCCGCTGAGAGGAAGCTCCCCAGGCTCTCCCCTGCAGAATCACGGTAGAAGGGTAAAAAAGATAGGGTGGGCACATAAATTTAGTCGCATTAATCATAATACAGCAGCTACTGGGTAATCACTAAGTTACTGTGTAATCCCTGGGTTATATAGCGCTGGGGTGTGTGCTGGCATACTCTCTCTCTCTGTCTCTCCAAAAGGCCTTGTGGGGGTCCTGTCCTCATTTAGAGCTTCCCCTGTGTGTGCGGTGTGTCGGTACGCGTGTGTCGACATGTTTGACGAGGAGGGCTATGTGGAGGCAGAGCAAGTGCAGTTGACTGACGTGTCGCCGCCGACGGTGCCGACACCTGATTGGATGGATATGTGGAAGGTGTTAAATGATAATGTAAACTCCTTACATAAAAGGTTGGATAAAGCTGATACCTCGGGCCAGTCAGGGTCTCAACCCATGCCTGATCCTACAGCGCAGAGGCCCTCAGGGTCTCAGAAGCGCCCACTATCCAAAATGGTTGACACAGATGTCGACACGGATTCTGACTCCAGTGTCGTCGACGATGATGCAAAATTGCAACCGAAAATGACAAGAGCTATACGCTACATGATTATAGCGATGAAGGATGTTTTACACATATCAAAGGTAAACCCTGTCCCTGACAAGAGGGTTTATATGTATGGGGAGAAAAAGCAAGAGGTGACTTTTCCCCCTTCACATGAGTTAAATGAGTTATGTGAAAGAGCGTTGGATTCCCCAGATAAGAAAGTCCTGATTTCCAAAAGGTTACTTATGGCGTACCCTTTCCCGCCAGAGGACAGGGTGCGCTGGGAATCCTCCCCTAGGGTAGATAAAGCTCTCACACGCTTATCTAAGAAGGTGGCCCTGCCGTCGCAGGATACGGCCACCCTAAAGGATCCTGCAGATAGGAAGCAGGAAAGTATCCTGAAATCTGTTTATACACATTCAGGGACTCTACTGAGGCCGGCAATTGCGTCGGCATGGATGTGTAGTGCTGTAGCAGCGTGGACAGATAATCTGTCTGAGGAAATGGATACCTTGGACAGGGATACCATTATGCTGACCCTGGGGCATATAAAAGACACTGTCCTATATATGAGGGATGCCCAGAGGGACATTTGCCTACTGGGCTCTAGAATTAATGCAATGTCAATTTCTGCCAGGAGGGTCCTGTGGACTCGGCAGTGGACAGGTGATGCCGACTCCAAAAAACACATGGAGGTGTTACCTTACAAGGGTGAGGAATTGTTTGGGGACGGTCTCTCGGACCTGGTTTCCACAGCTACTGCTGGGAAGTCAAACTTTTTGCCATATATTCCCTCACAACCTAAGAAAGCACCGTATTACCAAATGCAGTCCCTTCGCGCACAAAGAAGCAAGAAGGTCAGAGGTGCTTCCTTTCTTGCTAGAGGCAGGGGTAGAGGAAAAAAGCTGCACCTTACAGATAGTTCACAGGAACAGAAGTCCTCCCCGGCTTCCACTAAATCCACCGCATGACGCTGGGGCTCCACGGGTGGAGCCAGGAGCGGTGGGGGCGCGTCTCCGACATTTCACCACCAGTGGGTTCGCTCACAGGTGGATCCCTGGGCTATACAGATTGTGTCTCAGGGAATTCGAGGTGATGCCCCCTCAACGTTACCTAAAATCGGCCCTGCCAGCTTCCCCCATAGAAAGGGAAGTAGTGGTAGCGGCAATTCACAAGCTATTTCTCCAGCAGGTGGTGGTAAAGGTTCCCCTTCTTCAACAGGGAAAGGGATACTATTCCACAATGTTTGTGGTACCGAAACCGGACGGTTCGGTCAGACCTATATTAAATTTAAAGTCCCTGAACATTTATCTGAAAAGATTCAAGTTCAAAATGGAATCGCTCAGAGCGGTCAATGCAAGCCTGGAAGAGGGGGATTTTATGGTGTCTCTGGACATCAAGGATGCTTACTTGCATGTCCCCATTTATCCGCCTCATCAGGAGTACCTCAGATTTGTGGTACAGGACTGTCATTACCAATTCCAGACGTTGCCGTTTGGGCTCTCCACGGCACCGAGAATATTTACCAAGGTAATGGCAGAAATGATGGTGATCCTGAGAAAGCAAGGAGCCACAGTTATCCCATACTTGGATGATCTCCTCATAAAGGCGAGGTCAAGGGAGCAGTTGCAGATCAGCGTAGCGCACTCTCAGGAAGTGTTGCAACAGCATGGCTGGATTCTGAATATCCCAAAGTCGCAGCTGATTCCTAAGACGCGTCTGCCCTTTCTGGGCATGATTCTGGACACAGACCAGAAGAAGGTGTTTCTCCCGACGGAGAAGGCTCAAGAGCTTGTGACTCTAGTCAGAGACCTCTTAAAACCGAAACAGGTGTCGGTGCATCACTGCACGCGAGTCCTGGGAAAGATGGTGGCATCGTACGAAGCCATTCCCTTCGGCAGGTTCCATGCGAGGATCTTTCAATGGGATCTGTTGGACAAATGGTCCGGATCGCATCTTCAGATGCATCGGCTGATCACCCTGTCCCCCAGGGCTCACCTTCTCGAGGGCCGCAGGTTCGGCATACAGGACTGGGTCCTGGTGACCACGGATGCGAGCCTCCGAGGGTGGGGGGCAGTCACTCAGGGAAGAAACTTCCAAGGGTTGTGGTCAAGTCAGGAGGCTTGTCTGCACATAAATATCCTGGAACTAAGGGCCATATTCAACGCCCTGAGTCAACGGAGCCCCTGCTTCGAAACTAACCGGTGCTGATTCAGTCAGACAACATCACCGCGGTGGCTCATGTAAACCGCCAGGGCGGCACAAGAAGCAGAGTCGCGATGGCGGAAGCCACCAGGATTCTTCGGTGGGTGGAGAATCACGTGCAAGCACTGTCAGCAGTGTTCATTCCGGGGGTGGACAACTGGGAAGCAGACTTCCTCAGCAGGCACGACCTTCACGCGGGAGAGTGGGGACTTCATCACGAAGTCTTCATTCAGATTACAAATCGATGGGAACTGCCACAGGTATACATGATGGCGTCCCGTCTCAACAAAAAGCTACAACGGTATTGCGCCAGGTCAAGAGACCCTCAGGCGATAGCTGTGGACGCCCTGGTAACACCGTGGGTGTTCCAGTTGGTCTATGTGTTTCCTCCTCTTCCTCTCATACCCAAGGTGCTGAGAATCGTAAGAAGAAGAGTGAGAACAATACTCATTGTTCCGGATTGGCCAAGAAGGTCTTGGTACCCGGAACTGCAAGAAATACTCACAGAGGACCCATGGCCTCTGCCTCTCAGACAGGACCTGTTGCAACAGGGGCCCTGCCTGTTCCAAGACTTACCGCGGCTGCGTTTGACGACATGGCGGTTGAACGCCAGATCCTAGCGGAAAAAGGCATTCCGGAGGAAGTTATTCCTACGCTGATAAAGGCTAGGAAGGACGTGACAGCAAAGCATTATCACCGCATATGGCGAAAATATGTTGCTTGGTGTGAGGCCAGGAAGGCCCCTACAGAGGAATTCCAACTGGGCAGATTTCTGCACTTTCTACAGTCTGGAGTGACTATGGGCTTGAAGTTGGGATCCATAAAGGTCCAGATTTCGGCCCTATCCATTTTCTTTCAAAAGGAACTGGCGTCTCTTCCTGAAGTTCAGACGTTTGTTAAGGGAGTGCTGCATATTCAGCCCCCGTTTGTGCCACCAGTGGCACCTTGGGATCTCAACGTGGTGTTGGGTTTCCTGAAATCCCACTGGTTTGAGCCACTTAAGACCGTGGAGCTAAAGTGGAAGGTGGTCATGCTATTGGCCTTAGCTTCGGCCTTAGCTTCGGCTAGGCGTGTGTCAGAATTGGCGGCTTTGTCATGTAAAAGCCCATATCTGGTTTTTCATATGGACAGGGGAGAATTGCGCACTCGTCCCCAATTTCTGCCAAAGGTGGTGTCATCTTTTCGTTTGAACCAACCTATTGTAGTGCCTGCGGCTACTCGTGACTTGGAGGATTCCAGGTTGCTAGATGTAGTCAGGGCTTTGAAGATTTATGTAGCCAGAACGGCTGGAGTCAGGAAAACTGACTCGCTGTTTATCCTGTATGCCCCCAACAAGTTGGGTGCTCCTGCTTCAAAGCAAACCGTTGCCCACTGGATCTGTAACACGATTCAGCAGGCTCATTCTGCGGCTGGATTGCCGCATCCAACATCAGTGAAAGCCCATTCCACAAGGAAGGTGGGCTCTTCTTGGGCGGCTGCCCGAGGGGTCTCGGCTTTACAGCTTTGCCGAGCTGCTACTTGGTCGGGTTCAAACACGTTTGCAAAATTCTACAAGTTTGATACCCTGGCTGAGGAGGAACTTGAGTTTGCCCATTCGGTGCTGCAGAGTCATCCGCACTCTCCCGCCCGTTTGGGAGCTTTGGTATAATCCCCATGGTCCTTACGGAGTCCCCAGCATCCACTAGGACGTTAGAGAAAATAAGATTTTACTCACCGGTAAATCTATTTCTCGTAGTCCGTAGTGGATGCTGGGCGCCCGTCCCTAGTGCGGACTTTCTGCAATACGTGTATATAGTTATTGCTTAATAATGGGTTATGTTATGTTGGCATCCATTGTTTGATGCCCTGTTGTTGTTCATACTGTTGACTGGATAAGTGTATCACAAGTTATACGGTGTGATTGGTGTGGCTGATATGAGTCTTACCCGGGATTCCAAAATCCTTTCCTTATAATGTCTGCTCTTCCGGGCACAGTTTCCTTAACTGAGGTCTGGAGGAGGGGCATAGAGGGAGGAGCCAGTGCACACCAGATAGTACTAAATCTTTCTTTAGAGTGCCCAGTCTCCTGCGGAGCCCGTCTATTCCCCATGGTCCTTACGGAGTCCCCAGCATCCACTACGGACTACGAGAAATAGATTTACCGGTGAGTAAAATCTTATTTTCCTTGGTCCTGTAGTCAAAATAACGGGCCAAGACCGGTCTAGGGTGAGGATTAGGACCGTCCCTCTCAACCCCAACCCTATGGACTCTTTCAACCTGGGGAAATTCTATCGTATCAGAAATGCGGAGAGCATTAACTAATTGAGAAGTCAGGTATTCTCTCAAAAAGGTGGGCTTGACATGCTTTGGGATACCCATAAACCGGAGGGTATACCTCCGGTTCCTATTCTCGAGATCATCTAATTTTTCTTGGAGTTCCCGAATCATGCCAATGGACGAGTCAGCCGAGGACTCAGTATTCTGGACCGTATCTTCTAAATCACTAACTCTCTGCTCTGCCTCCGATAATCGGGAAGAGTTGGAGGCAACCCCCCGTATGGTAGATTGGAACGATTCCTTAAATTCGTCCAGTTTCTTATCAATATGGGGCATAAGCACTGAAATAATTTCTTTAGCAGTTTGAGACACTGGGGCAGGCATTGTGCTACATGATTATAGATTGGATTACACCTCTCAAGAGAAGGTGACTGTGGCCTATGTTTATTAAAACATGGAGCCAGATGGGTACATCAGCTGAACACTGTGGCACCTAGAGGCCTTAATGAGGTCATCTACATGACTAATGGACGCTTACATAAACCATGGTGTGGGTGACTCTGCACACTGCAGTACCCCATTACTTACTGAAGATGTATAGCTAGTGATCCCAATGCAATAATCCATTTCACAGCTAATTTGCTGTGATTTAAAATAAGAAATTATTCATTTTTCTTTTTCTATTTTCTTTTTTTTTTGTGAGTAGTGATTTTCTTGTATGTTTTTTAATATGTATATTGTGGGTTCTCTGAAATTCCAAACCTCAACCCTGCTATTTTTGCAGGGCAGGTTTTCTGGATATTCTGCACTAGTAGTCAAAAGGGATATTTCCCACTGCTGGGAGCTGGAGGTACCTATCTGTGGTGCTGTGATCAGTTGGCTACTTTGTAGGTTTTGATACATTGATCTATGTTTTTTGCAATACATTGATCTATGAATGTCTTTGTGACTGGTGTTCTGATGAGAGTGAAGGGCTGGTTAGCTCCCGGTTACACTGCTGTGTTATTGGTGCTATGGAATAGGCTTATCCTCCTGTGCTGATGTCATTAGTGTGGGCACGGCATATGAGTGGAATGGATGATGGGATGGGATGAGGTTTGGTATAAATAGATCCAGCTGTCTGTCTCACTAAGCACTTGACACTTCTGACAGAGGTTCCTGAGAGGATTGAAATGTCTACTACTGTGAGGGTTTAGCTGCTGTGAGTTAATAAACTTGTGTATACACACACATCCAGGAAGGACCGCATGCTCGCTCCCAATATCACATCAGCTGGGGTGTCATCCTCAGAGTTCACAGAAGTCCTTCCATGCCTCCATATACCATGTACAGCAGAAAGAGAGGGCACTGACCAGGCTTTAGCGGTAATAGAGTCCTTTTACCGTTAATCCCTCAGCTCACCTGAAGTGAGCTGAGGGATTAACTAGAAGGTAAACACTTTTATGGAGTATGCCCTAATATAGGCAATGGATAAAGTGTTAGATTGATTGAGGTAGATGGTAAGCTGATCACCTAGTGTGAAGTTGACGTGGATAATTGGAAAATTAATGAGGAGTGTTATATATCGGACCCTTGGTGGGGTAACAGGGTTTGGTCTGCACTATATTGTTTGGGTGCCCTGTGCATCTGTATGGTCTTGAAAAAGGCTCTGTTGAGGGTCGAAACTTTGATCGTAATTTTAATATGATGTAATAAAGTTCAAGCTTTTTATGTGCTAATACCTGGTGAGTGCCCTCTCTTTCTACGTGATGTGTATATATATAATATATATTTATTTTTTTATATTTATTTATTTATGGTTATGGTATAACAGGTTGACAGTCATTAGGTCGACCACTATTGGTCAACATTGACATGTCGATGTGGGATAGGTTGACACATGAAAAGGTCGGCATGGAATTTTTACCTGTTTTTGGTGTCTCTTTTCCGTAACGTGACCAGGAACCCCAGTTAGTGCAACGCATCCCCTTGCATGGTTTGCTTTACTCGCCATGCTGCAGGCTCGCTGCGCTCGGCATAGGTCACTATTCCCAATCATAGTGCACGTTGATGGCAAAGTATGAATAAGTAAAAAAAAGATTTAAAAAAATTAAAAAAAGACGTGTCAACCTTGTATTTTTAATGTGTTGACCATTTTCCTATGTCGACCAATAGTGGTCTATCTATTGACTGTCGACCTTCCATCCGGATACCAACTACATATAGCACTCCTGACAAATAGCAATGACTGTGCCCAGTGCCTTCACAAATAAATTAACAGTGAGGCATACAGGTCAAATGTATATGTATCTATCTATCTATCTATCTATCTATCTATCTATATATATATATATATACACACACACACACGTTTTCACAGGGTGGTCTTCACTTTGCCGGCAGTCGACCAGCATACCGGCGCCGAAATACCGACCGTTCTTCTCCCTCTTGGGGGTCAACAACCCCCCTGGAGGGAGAATAGATACGTGCGCCACCAAGCCCGCAGCGTGGCGAGCACAGCGAGCCTGCAAGGGGCTCAATTGCGCTCGCCCAGCTATCGGTATGCCAGCGGTCAGGATTCCGGCGCCGGTATGCTGGTTGCCGGTATCCCGACCGCCGGCATAACACACTACACCTGTTTTCACATATATTTTTGTGTGTGTATGACTGAGATATTTTCTGCAAGTCTCTAATTACATAACTTATGTTGTTACTGTGACGAGTGTTCTATCTCGCCACGGCAGGATACTATTACCGCTGCATAAGCATGTGTTTAACAATATATGTGTGATGTATGTATGTAGCATGTATCCGTAATCTATATGCACACGTCCCTGTCCCCCCTTCTTTGTGTCATCATGTTTTAAGTAGAGATGAGCGGGTTCGGTTTTACTCGGTTTTACTCGGTTCTCAAAACGGCATCTAATTGGCTCACGGATGTCACGTGTTTTGGATAGCCAATAAGATTCGGTTTTGAGAACCGAGTAAAACCGAGTAAAACCGAATCCGCTCATCTCTAGTTTTAAGTTCTTTTCATAAGGTCTGATAATTACTTTTCTCCCCCTTCAATAACGGTATTACTGCAAGGTCACATTTATTCTTGGTGGTGATGCCATTTAATTACTGTGTGAATAGGTATGTAATTGAAACAAAAAGCATTGTTCCCGTCTCTCCCTCGTCCCTCTCTGCCTGGAGCCCATCCTGTCAGTCTGAGAGCGTGAAACTCCTTTTCTGGTGGTGTGATTAGATTGGGGCTGAACTCTCCAGCTGGCAGGGCTGTCTATGACTGCCGGCTCCCTGTCCCCTGTGCTTGTCATTTCATGACACTTTTGACAGGATGGGGACAGCAGCCCCAGACAGGTTCATTAGATAGCTTTTTCTACCGCTCAGAAACAAAAAAATATATATACTGTATAGATGTAAAAAAAGAAGCCCATAATTCTGTGCAGCAATGAAGAGCCCTTTATGTTGTGTTACAGCAGAAAGTTTGATCTGTGCTGATTGTCCCTCATTGTATTCTCTGTATGTTACACACACTGTGCATTGTCCACATAGAGAGGAAGAGGATATAACTGTATGGGAGAATACGCTTTCACTGCATTGCTGACAGACAGGTGTAGTATGTTAGGTCGTCATTCATTGGGTCCACATGAAAATGTTGCAGTGTTGGCATTGAACATGTTGACATTTCATAATTCAGCATGTCCACACTGATGGGGCAGCAGTACGGATGGTGTAATGGTTAGCATTACTGCCTCACAGCACTGAGGTCATGGGTTCGATTCCCACCATGGCCCTAACTGTGCGGAGTTTGTATATTCTCCCCGTATTTGCGTGGGTTTCCTCCGGGTACTCCGGTTTCCTCCCACAATCCAAAAAATATACTGGTAGGTTAATTGGCTCCCAAAAAAATTAACACTAGCGTGAATGTGTCTGTGTGTACATGTAATAGGGAATATAGATTGTAAGCTCCACTGGGGCAGGGACTGATGTGAATGGGTAAAAAATATTCTCTGTAAAGCGCTGCGGAATATGTGTGTGCTATATAAATAACTGGTAATAATAATAATAATAATAATAATAATACAGAAACTGAGGGTGGGCACTAAGTACACCGGTCACTATGAATACACATTTTCTCATCCAGTAATTTTAACTGCTTGCTTTCCAAAAACAGGTTACTTCTTTATTTTATTTATTTACATTAAGTAGAATTTTCTCTTACCCTAACACCTCCAGTTTCAGTATGGATGTAAGAGGCAATCCTGAATTCAGTCTCTTACTGCCACTGCACTGTCCAATGACAGGCAACGGCAATGCTAAACACTATGCCATTCTACTGACTGGGTATAGGGAGGTTTAGAAGGAAGGATTCACCTCTGCTTTATTACATGTTAGAGACTATTATGTTATACTTTGAATACAGTGTATGTGTTGTCTACAGGGGTGCTGTACAGTGGGCCTGATTCAGATTTGTAAGTAAAGCAAAAAAAAAAAGTAAGTACCTTGGTGTCTGGAACGGAATACAGTTACATTGCCGTCAGTCGGGATCCCGACGGTCAGAATACAGACGCCACAATGCCGACAGCCAGAATCCCGGCTAACAGGGGCTGTTCCCACTCGTGGGTGTCCACAACGCCGCGCCATTTTCCCAGAGACCTTCACATGCGTTCTAGATTCTGGGACATCGCTATGGTCCTCTAGTTACTCTAGTGCCCAGAGCTACAGCGCTGCCAGCTAGAGAGGAGGGAGCCCAGATGGATCCTGCACACAGGCCTCCCCCTCTCTAGATGCGCCCATGGCAAGAGGTATTGAGATTGATATGACTTGTAAGGATTTTGTATGCAGATTATTACATAGGGATATCAAATGCCTACAGCAAAGTACACATTTTTAATCCAGTCTCCTCTGGCTTGGGTGCCAAATTGTGGCTCTTTAATGGAAATGCGATATAAAAGGATTCACCACCACTTTCTCTTCACAGGCTGTAGCTCAAGTAAATCCTCAGCCATTAATGTTAATGGCTACATACCTTGAGGGAATTGATTCTAGATAATTTGAGCAATTAAAAGGGCATTGTCTTGTTATTCAGAAAAATGAGTGTTTACTATACTTACCAGAATGGTCTTGTTTACAGCTGAATATATTATCCAGACTATCAACCACGTTCAGAATTTATATATATATATATATATATATATATATATATATATATAATATTTATTTAAAATCCATTGTTTAATTGTAAACCCCCCCCCCCTCCCCTCAAGAAAAATACAAGTCAAAACCTATGTCTTTATTAAGTATGTCAGTATTTTTATGTTAATAAAGCTGGATATGCTGTAGGACAGTATGGAGGCACTTTAGTGCAGCGTGTAGCCAGGGCCGAATTTAGTGGTCAGGCCGCCCCTAGGCACATTATCGGCTGCCGCCCCCCTTCTACCAAAGCAACCCCATTCTCACCCTACTTACCAGCTCAAAGACCACAATTTGCTGTTGCCCATTGTCTTACCCCATCATTTGTTTATATATATATATATATATATATATATATATATATATAGTTGTAATGATGAAAAAAATAAGTAATCTGGCCCTTATCAGCCAGGTGTGCTGCTCCTAAGCACGTGCCTCATGTACTTAGTGGGAAATCCGCAACTGCATTCTGAGACCAATACTTTCTCTTATTTTTCCTTGCACTCCATACAGGTGCGCTGCACAAGTGTGCTGTACCTATCATACCAGGTGGTAATGTGCTCAGCCAAACATCACGGTTATGTCCTGCGCAACATCGCCGAGAATGACATTTGTTCCCTATATATACATTATATAGAAGAGTTTCCCAATCGCCGCCATTACAGTCCTGGTGTTGTACCTGGCCAGAGTTCTTCTATGATAAATGTGTGCATCCCACTCCCTCTCTGTCTCTCCCTCTCTCTCCCACCCACACACACTCTCTCTCTCTCTATATATATATATACGACTTTAAAAAAAAGTCGGATTGACATTGTCGGAACAGGGGCCAAAACCTGTCGGGTTTGGCCATGGAACACGTGGATCCGTGGCTTATCCGTCAATTCACGTATTTTCCGACAAGTCTGGAATTCCTGACTTGTCGGAAAAATCAGCCGACATTGAATAGGTCGGAACCCCTTCCGGCCAAACCTGTCGGAAACTGCTGTCTTTCCGACAAGACGGCAGCTTCCGACAGCTATTGACAGCTATAACAGAACATCTCGCAAATTGCAGTCACGACTATAACAAGGCATAATAAATATATATATAATATATATATATACTAGGCGCTTCATCGCGCCCTACGGGCGCTCTTCACACCGTCGAAAGGGGCTACGCCCCCTTAACTCCTGCACGCCTTGCTGGGGTTCAATATTTGTATTATATGGAGTTTTACCTGCATTCCTAGGTTTGTTAGTGGTTAAATATTGCAAGACGAAAGTGCTTCCGATGGTGTGAAGGGGGCGTAGCCCCTTGCGACGGCGTGAACAGTGCCTGCAGGGCACGATGTACAGAATGGTGCGGGGGGGGGGGGGGGCAGGGAGTATGTAGATGCTGTGGGTGGAGGGGGGGGGTGCGGGACCTATAACTATGTGATGTTATGTGTAACAATATATAGGACACTGATAAGGATGTATGTGATATAGACATACCCGCATGAAGAGGTATATGGTGTCATTAGACGTAGAGGGGAGTGCTGGTACAATGCGGAACAGGGGCAGCTGTGTCCTCTCTCTGCACCGTACGATCCTTCAGGTGTAGCAACGCGGACATGTTGCGCACGCAATGTCTCCACGCGGCCGCAGGTGCACCAGTCCCATCTGCATGCACTATGTGCGCGCCCCCCTCAGGTGCTGTGTGAGGGATAGGGAGGAGGCGGCACAGCGAAGCATCACCGATATACCGGTAGCTACGGGGGCACCGCAGGGGGTTATGGCTCCTGTCCTCCTGGTGAGGGTTTGTCAGGGACTTATCCAGTAGCCAGTGGTATGGACCCTGTATGGGACACAGGGGGGTAGGGAGGGGACACAGAGACGCGGGGCGGTAGGGAAGAGATGCAGAGACGCGGGCGGTAGGGAGGGGATAGAGAGAAGCGGGGCGGTAGGGTGGAGATACAGAGGTGTAGGGAGGAGGGGATACAGAGACGTGGGGCGGTAGGGAGGGGACACAGAGACGTGGGGCGGTAGGGAGGGGATACAGAGATGTGGTGCGGTAGGGAGGGGATAGAGAGAAGCGGGGCGGTAGGGTGGGGATACAGAGGCGTAGGGAGGAGGGGATACAGGGACGTGAGGCGGTAGGGAGGGGACACAGAGACGTGGGGCGGTACGGAGGGGACGCAGAGACGTGGGTCGGTAGGGAGGGGATAGAGAGAAGCGGGGCGGTAGGGTGGGGATACAGAGGCGTAGGGAGGAGGGGATACAGAGACGTGGGGCGGTAGGGAGGGGATACAGAGATGTGGTGCGGTAGGGAGGGGATAGAGAGAAGCGGGGCGGTATGGTGGGGATACAGAGGCGTAGGGAGGAGGGGATACAGAGACGTGGGGCGGTAAGGAGGGGACACAGAGACGTGGGGTGGTACGGAGGGGACGCAGAGACGCGGGGCGGTAGGGAGGGGATAGAGAGATGCGGGGCGGTAGGGAGGGGACAGAGAGATGCGGGGCGGTAGGACTCCGCCCACCGCTGTGACTCCACCCAGCATTAGAAATGCAGGCACAGAGTCACAGGGCTAATATATAGGAGATATATATTTATTTATTTATTGTAGCAGAAGTACCCGCTAGGTATTAAATTATCAATGAGCTGGATGTGACTGTCAACATATTAAAAATATTTACTAGCTCTTCCAACACACCCATGCCATGTCTGAGCAGTGTTGGTTTTGTTTTTGGGGTGTCGCCAGTAGCCCTGACCCCCTGCTTTCCTTTCTGTTCAGATTTTTAATCACTTTTACATTGCAAGATTTAAAGTTTTCCTTCTGTTATCAATGTTGCTATTCCAAGGCTTTTGGGTACACAGTATGTTTTTTCTTCCCACCTCCATTTTTGTCAGTTATTTTAGTTCACTGATTTATGGATATTTTTGTCAGTTTTTACAGCGTATTAAAGTTTTCATCCAAATCCATCCAGTGGAAGGTCCAGAACAGGCTTCCTGTGTCAAAGTTCTGCCTAGCATACACCAACGGGAGGTCATACTGCGACCCCAACCCTCTAGTATGTGTTATGGGATCCAATGTTACCACCCTGTGAAGTTTTATTCCAAATCCATCTAGTCATAGGTCCAGAACAGGCTCCGCATGTCAAAGTTCTGCCCAGCACATTTCGCCGTGAGGTCCAACCGGGACCCTTACCCCCTTAATCTGGCCAGGTTCCAACTGGCCCACCTTGCGTTGGTTTCATCCCAGTCGGTGCAGGGGTGTCTGAATGCATTACCAGACAGACGAACAGAGCAATTAATTTTATATATAAGATTTATATATGGCCCTGGCTCCAAAAGGGGTGGGTTTTTTTGTATATTCCCTACTAGTATTTTAGGTTGGATCATGAAGGACATGTGTACCAAGTTTGGTCCAGATCCATCAAGCCATGTAGAAGCCTATGAAGAATAAACATGCATACATACAGTCAGGGCCGGTTCCAGGGCTTATGGCGCCCCGGGCGGCATTAGGGGGCGTGGCTTCATACAGGGGGCGTGGTCAGTTAAGCCACCTGTACTGTTGTAGGATGTGCGGTGCGCGATGACGTCATCGCGCACCGCACAGCAAAGGTCCTCTCCACGAAGGTAAACTAGACACTAAGCGTCTAGTTCCCTTCGTGGAGAGGACCTTTGCTGTGCGGTGCGCGATTACGTCAACGCGCACCGCACATCATTACAGTGAAGGTCCTCTCCAGGAAGGGAAATTAGACGCGTAGCGTCTAGTTTCCCTTCACAGCGGGCAGCCCACGAAGGGAAACTAGACGCGTACAGGGAAACTAGACAGCGGGCCGCGGCAGCGGGGGGCACCACAGCAGCAGCGGATCTTGCCATGGTGCGGCGCCCTCCGGAAGGTGGCGCCCCGGGCAAAAGTCCTTGCTTGCCCGTGGCAAGATCCGCTACTGCATACAGTACTGTGCAAAAGTTTTAGACAGGTGTGGGTAAAAAATGCTGCAAAGTAAGAATGCTTTAAAAAATAGAAGTGTTAATGGTCTATTTTTTATCAATTAACAAAATGCAAAGTGAATGAACAGAAGAGAAATCTAAGAAATCTAAATCAAATCAATATTTGGTATGACCACTCTTTGCCTTCAATACAGTATAAATTCTTCTAGGTACACTTGCACACAGTCTTTGAAGGAACTTGGCAGGCAGGTTGTTCCAAACATCTTGGAGAACTGACCACAGATCTTCTGTGGATGTAGGCTTGCTGAAATTCTTCTGTCTCTTTATGTAATCCCAGACAGACTCAATGATGTTGAGATCAGGGCACTGGGGCCATATCATCACTTCCAGGACTCCTTGTTCTTCTTTACGCTGAAGATAATTCTTAATGTCATTAGCTGTATGTTTGGGGTCATTGTCCTACTGCAGTATACATTTTGAGCCAATCAGATGCCTCCCTGATGGTGTTGTAAGTACCTGCCTGTATTTCTCAGCAATGTACCACTCATTATTGTACCACTCTCCTGCCCTTCGGCGAACAAACTGCCTTCTGTTAAAGCCAAATATATCAAATTTCCACTCGTCAGTCAAGAGCACCTGCTTCCATTCTTCTGCACCCCAGTTCCTATGTTTTTGTGCATAGTTGAGTTACTTGCCCTTGTTTCAACTCAAGTATGCGCGAAAATACTGTATAGGAACTGGGGTGCTGATAAATGGCAGCAAGTGCTCTGGACTGATGAGCCAAAATGTGAAATATCTGGCTGTGAAAACATGTCTGTTTTCTGGAATTTGGTTTTGTATGCCTGAGACAGGTGAAACAAAATCCCTGGTAAGCCGTGTCTCGTGCTGGATTGCCCCCTGCGAACTAATTACCCACGGTCAGTGACAGCGGGTAATTGGATACCGCCCTATAGATCATTTTCAGAGTTTAGTCGCAGGGCCATTTGGCACGGGGTTCCCTCCTTTTCAAAATCTACAATATGTGTTTACAAATAATTCATTATTATTATTATTATTTTAGTACAAACCTCTAGTTTCATAGTAAGTACTTATAAACAATAGTATCTATATAGTGTTAATTAATTAAAAGGCAATAAACAACGAATGTGGTGGAAAACACTGAATCCCAGACGTAACCTAGTTCTTGTCTGATAGAGAATCAGAAACCAGGGACAGGATTTTATCTGACAAGACCCTAAAGGTGCCCACACATGAAGCGACGGAGGACAGATATATCAGGCGGTGCCCGACCGCACGCTATGCCGGTCCTCCTACGCATAGCGGTGCATGGGATTGTCCGCCCTCATCGCTGATCTTTTGAACAGAATGGAAGATCAGCGATGCAGGCGGACAACCCCACGGGTACGCGCAGTGGACGACATCATATACACACACGGAACGATACAGCTACTACATTGTTCCAATTCGTCGGCAGCTATATTGTGCCGTGTGTGGGCACCCTGTGATGTGTTGGCCAATACACATGGAAGATGATCAGTCTTTGCAGGGAATGTAATAGTGTCCGATCTTTCAAAAGTGCAGATTTTTTGTCGATTTTGCTGCAGGATTTCAAGCCGATGTGTTGGTTTTTTTTATAAAGACAAAACCAATTTGGTTTAAATCCCACTGCCAGTGCCAGCTCACCAAAATGTGCACAAAATCAGCTCCTATTACCTCCACCCATGACTCTTGTTAGTATAGGATATTGTGATCAGAGATATTTGTGGCTGTGACTGTACCCTGCAAATATTTCTTAAGCTACTGAGCTGTAAGAACGGTTAACCAGGGAAGGATTTATCAGCTGCATGTGACTGGCATAGAATAAAATATCGTTTTTACTTAGGATGAAGGAATTTTGGCCTTAACGGCATTACAGGAAAGCAGCCTTCATTCAGAGAGATTCTCCTGCTTACCTTTCCTTTGTACTGCTAGATGTTGCTGCTCTTAAAGCGTGGTCTCTATGACAACTGGTTAAATTGGGATGGGTACCTGTCATCTAGAGTATTAGTGGGGAAAGTGTTAGTGAATACACAGTCCCACGGATGGAGCATTTCAATGTAATCCAATTTTAATTGAACTCTAGAGACTTTGATGTGCTGCACAAGGTTGGGAGAGTGTTATTCCTGGGAGAAATTATAGGAGCCTGGCACAGCTTCTCCAGTCCAGACTGTCACTACTTTAAATAAGCATTAGCATCATCAGGCTTAACCTTCCCGGTAGAACATCTCACTCCTCTCTCATCACTAATGTGCGCTGGGCTTTCCCCCGCTCTCTGTGTAGTCAGTCAATTAGGTTTCGGCCTACTTTCTATGTGCATTTATTTTGGTTATAATGCTGCCGTTATTCTACATTGCATTGCAGGCAGAAGTCTGTTTATAGCACCAAGCGCCACTGTCTTCTATTAACTATTCCAATATGTGATGTGTGTGTATATGCTAAGTTAAGAGTATACAGTTCTCCGCTGTCAACATTTCACCCGCAATTGAATAAGCCCAACTATATAAGTTGTATAAATGTGTAAAAAGAAAGATCACTGGTAATAACTGAAGATACAGAGACAGTCTACATTGGAGAATCTGTTATCTGCTACCTATAGTCAAAGCATGAGAAGTCACTAGGACGTACTTCAGTAACGTGTTACAGGTTCAGTCTGGCCCTCCAGCATCCTTATTAATTGTGGTATTCCTGGTGGTACAGCATGTTGTGTCCGTTTCTCAGGATGGAACATGTGATGGTGTCACTGCACATAACTGATGGCACTTCTATGATTAGAGCTATATTGTCTATGTGCGATGTTTATATTGTGATCTTTTGTGGGCTTAATTGTATAATATGGGCATGGAATTTTAGCTCGGAGCCTTCCTTTGCAAATAGTGTCTGAGCTACTAGATGTCTTCTTGCTTTAGTGCAGTAAATCATGTCATTAGGCTGTTATGCAGTGCTCGGCAGTTACCTTGGCTTGGCCCCTCTGAGATATGATTACACTGTAATTGTCCAGAGGGTATAGGTGTTTCCGCACAACCTGATCATTAGTGCCGAGGATGCAGGAGAGGCACCAGGTTTGCAATTAATTTCTGCATCTTCAAGAAAACAGTCTTGTTAACAATCACTATTCTTAAAGATTATACACGCATGTAAAAACTTAAATACATATAAACACGTGACACATGAGCACATGGTGACTATACAAATTGGTTTGTTATCATGACTTCAAAAAGCTTTACTTTGGGAGCTTTCACAACTAATAAACACACAATACATATTCAGTATTGTGTGTTTATTAGTTGCGAAAGCTC